>NC_142934.1:110749643-110777143 GCF_046866305.1 Octopus bimaculoides | reverse complement strand
TGTTCTGAAGGATACTGACCTGTGATCCTCGTCTTTCTTATGCAGATAGTTAAGCGCGAAAAAAAAATCTAAGTAGTTTTGTTTATAGAGTTCAGTTGCAGCTGACTCAGCGTTATCGGTGTCATATTGTTGCTAACAGACCATAGTCTGAAGTGATGGATTTTAAAAATTCATTCCAGTTGTCGTAGGTTGAAAAATGCATTGCTATATCTGTATGGAACGGCAATTCCATTCCTGGATTTTCGCTCGCTGATTATCATTTACGCATAGCAAACATGATGGGATCCAGAATATAGACTTGTTTAACATCGATGTTGATGCAAAATTCTACTGAACGTTCATCTTCATAACGAAAACAACTTTTACACAATTTTGAAATTATTGTATTATATACTTGAAGTCATATAAGCGTGTTACACTCACGATCGCGATATCGTGGTTTCAATTACTAGACCGGGTGGTGCATTGTGTTCTTGAGCAAAACACATGTCTGGGATCAATTCGACACCTGATGCCTGGTATACTGTAACTCTGTTCAGATAACGCCGATTTGAGAGAGCTAATGTGTGACAAACATTTGACCAGTATAAACAAATCATTTGTGCAGGTCGTTCGGCAAAAGCTGAATGCTCATACGTGGTTCTCGACGGGTGAGTTCGTCATGCTTAAAGTGGTCAGGACATACAGACCTCTCGAGTCCTTTCTATCAGGTGGATCTCAGCATAATCGTAGATAAACGGTTATGTGCATGTACACACACACACACACACACACACACACACACACACACACACACACACACACACACACACACACACACACACATACGATACACTCACACGCATACACGCACATAAAACGTCATATAATCGACTGCAACTGAGTACTACTGTTCTCCTCACATGGGTTCATCATTACAGTATGATATATGCAATGAAATTATACAATGTTTTCACATCAGCCGCAATCTTCATGGCTAAAGCTTTGAAATAAATAACTACACATTTATCAATGGTACACATATTTCATATATGCCGATTTATGTATGTACACATATATACATACATACATCTCTCTCTCTCTCTCTCTCTCTCTCTCTCTATATATATATATATATATATATATATATATATATATATATATATATATATATATATATATATATATATATATATATATATATAAATATATATATACATATATAGATAGATATAGGTAGGTATGTACAGATATAAACATATAGAGATATGTACGCATATATTTATATAATACATACACATGTATATATACACATGCGTGTGTGTCTGTTGATGTATGTATTTGTATATGGCAAAATACGCGGGCGAATATCAATAGTTACATCAGCAACAACAGAAGCAGTCGGATTTCAATAATTTGGAATAGATTTGAATATAGATAGAGAGGAAAAACCAGAGGAAAATAAAATGAGAGAGAGAGAGAGAGAGGTAGACACAGAGTGCATATGTGCGCATGTGTACACGTGGATTGAGTGTGTGGATTGCGTGCGCATGTGTGGTGGGATGAGAGAATAAAGAGATTATTGAAAACATTGAAGATCAATGTGTAAAACGATAAATCAATCAATATTGAACGCAGTATAGTAAAACATGACAGAAACAAAACGTATGAAAAACTACAGATGAGCTCATAAGAGTGATTACGTAACAAAGAGGAGCTCAGAGAGAGGATGAGAAAGAGAGAGGGCAATAGAAAGAGTAATAGAGAGAGGGAGAGATACAGGGGGAGAAAGAGAGAGGCAAAAAGAAGTGGGTTGCGAGACAGAGATAGGAAGAAAGTGGGAGAAGAAAGAAAAATTGGGAAAATTATAGTAATTGCTTTTTTGGTTAATAATGGAAAACAATTATAGCAAACAGATTATTATTATTATTATTATTATTATTATTATTATTATTATTATTATTATTATTATTATTTTTATTATTATTATTATTATTATTATTATTACTATTATTATTATTATTATTATTATTATTATTATTATTATTAATATTATTATTATTATTATTATTATTATTATTATTATTATTAATATTATTATTATCATTATTATTATTATTATTATTATTACTACTATTATTATTATTATTATTATTATTATTAATATTATTATTATTATTATTATTATTATTATTATTATTATTATTACTATTATTATTATTATTATTATTTTATGTTTGACTTTTGTTTTGCATTTGTACAAGTTGGATCCAAGTCTCACCCAGAGACCTCAAGAGACAACAAGTTAGAAGTTCATGTAGGTGTTATGCCTAGGGTACCATATATTTGGATTTGTACAGTTTTGTTCAAGTGAATGTTTAAGAAACCATAAGAAAATTATGTTTGCTTTAAAATTTGAGATTACATAGACAGTATTTTACGTAGGATATGGGCAGTTCCCATGAGCACTATCTTTTGGACTTCAGCCATTTTGGGGTTTCCTGGTATCTGAGCTAGGTAGTAATCAGCCCGTTTCGCTGTCATTCCCAGGGCACCTATGACAATAGGTATTGTTTTCGTCTTCAGATTCCACATTTTGCTAATTTCTATTTCAAGATCTTTATATTTGCTCAGTTTTTGGTAGGTCTTGACAGATACGTTTATATCAATTGGGACAGTCATATCAATGAGGAGGCATGATTTTTGTCTGAAGTCTTTCAGTATGATGTCTGGCCTATTTGCGTCTATCTTTCTGTCAGTTTGAATGGTGAAGTTCCAGAGGAGTGCAATGTGATCATTTTCAAGTACTGGGGGTGGTTTGTGTTCCCACCAGTCTTTATCATGGGGCAAGTCCAGGTTTTTGCATATTACCCAGTGAATATATTGTGCAGCTCTATCATGCCTGTTGAGATACTCTGTAGGCGCAAGCAGACTGCACATGGAGACAACATGATCGATGGTCTCATTTTGTTGTTGGCATATACGACATAATGGGGAGCTGCCGTTCTTTAATATGTTGGCCTGGTAGTTCTTTGTAGGTAGGCATTGATCTTGGGCTGCTATGATAAACCCCTCTGTTTCTGATTTCAATCCAGAGGCCATTAACCATTGGTGGGTAAGGGCTTTGTCAATATCTGCATTATTCGCTCTCTTTGGGTATTTGCCATTGAGAGGTTTTCCATGCCATTTTTCAGTCATAATAGCTAAGGCAGCAATTTTAGCACGGGTTTTCAAGCGCTTAGCTTTTTCTGTAGGTGTTTCTAGTTCGTCTAATTCTTGAATTTGTTGCAATTATTATTATTATTATTATTATTATTATTATTATTATTATTATTATTATTATTATTATTACTCTTATTATTATTATTATTATTATTACTATTATTATTATTATTATTATCATCATTATTTTTATTATTATTATTACTATTATTATCATTATTATTATTATTACTATTATTATTATTATTATTATTATTATTATTATTATTAATATTATTATTATTATTATTATTATTACTATTATTATCATCATCATTATTATTATTATTATTATTATTATTATTATTCAGTAGTTTTATTTTTATAACGTGCTTTCACTTCACTACCGAGCGCAGCTCTGTGCGCCTTGGGTATGTGCTGTGGTTTGCTGTGGTGCTCTTATGTTTACTGTATTGAAAGTGTTTTGCGTAGAATGTGTGCAGTACCCAGTAGTGCAATTTTCTGTATGTTATATATATTTGTAAGTCCTGGTGTTTTTGTTATGTATTTGTCTGAATATTTTTTTATTATACCTAAGGCACCTACTATGATAGGAATTGTTTCTGTTTTTAGATTCCACATTCGAGTTATCTCTATTTCCAGGTCTTTGTATTTTGAAAGTTTTTCCATTTCTTTTAGAGAAACGTTGTCATCTGCTGGTATTGAAACATCAATTAGAAGGCATTTTTTTCCTTCATGATCTTTGACAACTATATCTGGTCTATTTGCCTTAATTTCTCTATCTGTGTGTATTGGCATATCCCAGAGTATGGTTGCTTTCTCGTTTTCTGTGACCTTTTCTGGCGTGTGTTTATACCATCTTTTTTCTGTTGCTATTCCATAATGTTGGCATAGCTTCCAGTGTATATAGGTCCCATTATTAATATTATTATTATTATTATTATTAATATTATTATTATCATTATTATTATTATTATTATTATTACTATTATTATCATTATTATTATTATTATTATTATTATTACTATTATTATTATTATTATTATTATTATTACTATTATTATTATTATTATTATCCTCCTCCTCATTATTGTTGATAATTAGTATGATTTTTATTAATAATGATAATGTCAATGATAATAATAAAAAATACCCGGATGCAGTACCAGGTAGTGGCTCTGATGGCTTCTGATCTTAACTGATTGGAAGTGCTATCATGTACATTGTCTTGTCTTGCAATAAAAAATGGTCTACAGCAAATATTCTGCTTAATACCACAGATTTGCTTGTCAGTTGCTTCACCTAAACCAGTTGAACATGTCCTTTAGTGGCTGACGATATGTGAATCTCTGATCACAAGTAGAAGCAGTGGGGGAGCATCATAACCATGTGTTAAAACGAAATCTTTGGGGTTTGGATAATTCACTTCTGGAAACGTGGGTGTGTCGTTCAACATCCTTAAACAACGCTTATTCAGGGACCTTTCGAGCGGGATGGGCTACTCGACCTGTAGAAAATTCTAACTGGGCCCCACCTGCAAGGTCATGCGCTGTTTATCTTGATATGAGATCACCATATCGCGCTCATATGGTTGTGATGCATATGTCTGGTATACCCTTATCAGACGGGTAGTCAAGAGGATTATACTGGGCTTCGTATATTTGACCCCAGTGTCACTTTGATGGCATATACTGTTTTCTCACCCATTAATAATAATAATAATAATAATAATAATAATAATAATAATAATAATAATAATAATAATAATAATAATAATAATAATAATGGCGAGGTAACCGAATGTGGAGTCTAAAAACAGAAAGAATTCCAATCATATTGGGCACATTAGGTATGATAAAAAAATATTCAGACAGTACCCAACTGGTGTTTATATTATCCAACACGAAAGTATGAAGGGAAAATTCTACTAGGGCTTAATTTGATCTCAGAACATATAGTAAGAAGAAATGCCACCGGAGAAACACCACACTCAACCTTGTAGGTTGAATTCTTTCTAGTCCGTCATTAAACTGCGGCCATGCTGGCGAAGTTCTTTAAAGTGTGTATGTGTACAAATCGACGTCACTTCTATATGTATGTATGTATGTATGTATGTATGTATGTATGTATGTATGTAAGTATGTATATATATATATATATATATATATATATATATCTATATATATCTATATATATATATATATATATATATCTATATATATATATATATATATATATATATATATATATATATATATATATATATAAGTCTGGTACTCATTCTATCTCTCGGTTTTGTCGAACCGCTATGTTCCTGAGACAGAAACAAACCGACATCAGCCGTGAAGCGGAGGGGTAGAGAGAAGAATATAAGCACTAAGTCACACATACATGCATATATACATGCATATATATATAAAGCCTAAAGTCAGAAAGAGTGAGAGGTGAATATATTTCATAGAATCACGGTCGTTTCGCAACATTCTTCACGTAGTATTATGTTCAGTCTACAAGAAGTATACATACATGCATATATATGCTCGGCATTAAACAATGCAAAGTACCCCCACGTATACATGCACACATATTTACATATACATATATACATACAGTAAGCCAACAGGTATAAACCATTTGTTATATATATATATATGTATATATATATATATATATATATATATATATATATATATATATATATATATATATATATATATATATATATATATATGTATGTATGTATGTATCTGTCTATCTATCTATCTACATACACACACACACTCACTCACGAACACACACGCACTCATACATACACTCACTCACGCACACACTCACACACACTCACACACTCACACGCACACATATATACATGTGTGTGTGTGTGTGTGTGTGTGTGTGTGTGCGTGTGTGTGTGTGTATGTGTGTGATGACCCTCCACACATTTTCTATCTACAAAATTTACTCACAAGTCTTTACTCAGCCCGGGACTGTTGCAGAAGGCATTTGCCCTATTTGACGCGGAGTTGGATCGAACCCGAAACCACTAAGTTGCAAAGCGAGCTTCTTAACCATACAGCCATGCATTCGCATTTTTCTATGTATAGAAAGATGAAGTAGGGTGAGTGATTTCCCACGACATTTCTCAGAGAAAAACAACTAATCCCAGGAAAAACAGGTAGACCCCATTGCCTCAGTTGTTGACTCTGGAAAGATGTAAAGTTCACTTCCTTGTCAAAGTTAATCTTCTCTGTCAAATTTGAGTTTCTTATCATTTGAACTCAGAACGCAGTTGGTTGTAACAAATACTGCATAAAATTGTACCCGACTTCTCTGTCAACTCGAAGATCTTGTAAAGAAATAAGTCAATTATGATTGCGGCAAGCAACATTCTTCCGTAGAAACTGGATTAAATTTCTAGCAGCCAAACATGCAAACCACCACCGCCGCCGCCGCCACCACCACCACCGTCACCACCGCCGCCACCGCCACCGCTAACGCCACCGCTAATGCCACCGCTAACGCCACCGCTAACGCCACCGCTGACGCCGCCGCCGCCGCCGCCGCCGCTAACGCCACCGCCACCGCCGCCGTCACAGCCGCCGTCACCGCCGCCGTCACCGCCGCCGTCACCGCCGCCGTCACCGCCGCCGTCACCGCCGCCGTCACCGCCGCCGTCACCGCCGCCGTCACTGCCGCCGCCACCGCCGCCGTCACCGCCGCCGTCACCGCCGCCGTCACCGCCGCCGTCACCGCCGCCGCCACCGCCGCTGCCGCCGCTACCCCCCCGCCACCGCTGCCGCCGCTGCCACCGCTCCCGCCACCACCGCCGCAGCAGCAGCAGCAGAGAAAAGAAACACATCGTCGGTTTGACTGACAACAGCAAAACAACACTGGAGTGAATGTCAAACCTTATATGGTTACCTAACCTTTTAGAAATCGCACCTGAATATCCCTCAATTACATCCTACCACGTTTCTCGGCTTTAAAAAATGAAAACTGTGACCTCGTAGACATGGCTATAGTGGATTTGATCAAAGCTGACGAGGAGCTGAACAACAACAGAAACAACAGCGGCTGCAGCTGTGTCAGCAACAGCAACAACAGCAACCATAAAAATATCGACCTATTCAAAAAGCCACGTCATAATCGCTAGACCTTGTTGAAAGAGAAATGTGGTCTGATTGAGACCTTGTTTTAAAAGGGAACATTGTATTGAGTCCTAGAGCTTATGAGAAACCTAAGTTACCTTCAACAACCATACAAATATCGACCTATTTAAAGAGTCACATCATAATCAATAGACCTTTTAGAAATAGAAATGGCTAAGACTTCGTTTTTAAAAGGGAAGATTTTAATAAGTCCCAGAGCTTATGAGAGACCGAAGTGACCTTCAAAATATATACCCTTTAATATACACCTAGATATTACGTTAGCTGCACTGTTTATGAACTACTACCTTGCAGTGTCGTATAAAAGATACATTGGATAACGTTGACCTTGGTACATTATTCTAGAATAGGTCACTGCTAGAATGGACCTCGATCATTAATCTAGCTGCTTTATCAGGACTCACTTGGAGGTAAATAATTGCACAAATCAAAACTACTTGCATGCCGCGCTTTCCGGAAGTTTGCGTTTCTTGAAAACTTAGTATAGCATGGAATTTCATAATGCAATGCATAACGTATATTAATTTCTTTAATCTTCTTTCTATTTGGCTTCCGCGTTACAAGGAGATCACTGTGAAACTGGTCTTACATTCAGGAATGTCACCCCGTAGCATGATTTTCAGGAAAGTAACGTATCCGTAGCATGGAGAAGCATATACAAGCATGTGTAGTTACTTTCAGGTCTCTGTTATTAATGAAAGAAATGCGAACCCCGCATTTCTTTCATTAATAACGAAGATCGACTTTAGATCAGATTATTTAAGCTGAAACTCCATATTTAATCATACAACCGTTTCTCGCGTGACAAGTATCCCTCCACACTAAAGACGGAGTCTGGTTCTACTTAACGTCTAAAATGCTTCCACTACTGGTTGCATCTCGACACACATACACACTCTGGAACAAACACACGTTTACACAGACATGGCTATGTGGTAGGAAGCTTGCTTCCCAACCACATGGTTCCGGGTTCAGTTTTCTCCTATAGCCTCGGGCCAACCGAAGCTTTGTGAGTGGATTTGGTAGACGGAAACTGAAAGACGTCCGTCGTATATATATATATATATATATATATATATATATATATATATATATATATATATATATATATATATATATATATATATATATATATGTATATATATATATATGTTTATGTTTGTGTGTGGGTATGTCCCTACCATTGCTTGACAAACGATGCTGGTGTGTTTATGTATCCGTAAATTAGCGGTTAGTCATAAGATACAGATAGGATAAATTCTAGGCTTATAAAAAATAATTCCTGGGTACGATTCCTTCGACTAAAATCCTTTAAGGCGGCGCTCCAGCATGGCTGCAGTCAAATGGCATACATAAATAAACACTCGTTGAAAGATAAAAATATACATACAATCATAGTCACACACATACATACACATATAAATACACAAACAAACATTGATATGCACATATACACACATAGAGGCATATATATGTGTACGTAACAATAACATTGCACAACGTCATACTGACTCCATCATATACATACACACACATTGAAGTATGGATGCCTGTGTATTCCTAAACACATGGCCGTACCAGCACCTACATGTGCTTACTCTCATGTCCACACTTATATGGAAGCACAAACGGACACAGAGACAAGGCCACTGGAACAATCTTTCTCTCTCTCTCTCTCTCTCTCTCTCTCTCTCTCACTCTTTCCCTCTGCAACTCTATCCCCCACCCCCTCTGTCATACACTCACATGCTCACATTCACAAATGCATTTATTCCATCATTCCTTAATAATAACTCCAAGGTGGATGGTTATACCGCAGGAATTCGTACGAGTCTCTTTCCTAAACGGGACTATTTCTGATACACACTGAATTGAAATTCATTAGGGCGAGAGATTTTGAACTTACTGGCCGATAAATTTCTTAACGTCTTCTTCACGTGGTATTGATGTTCACATGGTCAAAATTAACGTGAGTTATTTAGACATTAACAAATTTATTAGAATATTTAGCTGAAGATCAGAATAGAGTATTATGTACTCTTAACTGTGAAACAATTGTACTAAATTAACTAAAGGCAAGTGTTTTTTACTCTTCTCTATTGTTTTTTGTTCTGTGTGTATCAAAAATATCGCTATCAATCTGGAGTAATAATTTGTAGTTTTGAAATCAGTAGTTCTTTGACTGCTATTTCTGAATTCTCAGTATGTTGGAGAAGCAGGTTACTGTCAATCCCTATATATTTATGATTATAAATTTTTACCGAAGAAGGTTTTTTTCATACTGAGCTACCCGGCAGAATTGTTAATTATTAATTTTGTTGCTAATTGATGATTCCCTGCCCTGCATATATATATATATATATATATATATATATATATATATATATATATATATATATATATATATATATATATATATATATACATATATATATGTATAATCATACATACACGTACGCTTATTTAGAACCACCTATTTGACAACACACATTTAGAAGCTCTTTACATTAACATATAAATCATACACACTATAGGCGTTGTTATGTATCAGTATATATGAATATGTGTGTGAGCGCGTGTCAGTATGGGAATGTGTGTATGTATGTCAATATACGTATCTGTGAGTAAATGTATGATGAGGTACTCATAGCTATACCAGTGTGCGTACGCATGTATGTATATGTTTATGTGCGCGTGTATATGTTTGTGTGTTGCTTACTAGTATCTGTGGCATGTATGTTTGCACGTATGTACTTACATATGCATGTATCTTTGTAAGTTTGTACGTACATATGTATTTATGTATAAGTAAGTGTGAGTGTGTGCGGTAGTGGGAGTGAAAAGTTTATGTTACGTGTGAGCGTGAAATGAATGTATGTATATATATATACATTTGTACATATGTGTACTTATACGTGTATATATAATAATTCATACAAAAATACAAACGGCAAATATATTGCGTAGCAATTCCGCCATTAAAGTAACTTTCAGTAAAGTAACATTAACAATAATAGCGACAATAACATTAACAACAACAACTATAACAACAACAACATCACCAACATTAACAACATCAATGATTGTACAAGATTTAACCCAATAAAGAATCCATATTGAAATGTCACTATTTCCAAATTTGATCAAACAACATTTTTTCCATCTCTTCTCTAAGTCAGACATATTGGTTTTTTTTTATTGGTTCATTTTTCTATTCTCATCTGTTTTTCTTTGTAATTTCTTATTAAAATTTCACTTTCGTTGAACGACATTTCAAACTTGTTTACTTTGTTTGTTTTTCGCTCGTCCTTTCTCCTCCTCCACACTCTCTCTTTCTCCCACTCATATTAACATTTACGTAGCTTAACCCCAACTCTCTCTCTCTCTTTCTCTCTGGTATTGCAAACAATGGTTATTCCTACCTCTTTCTCATTCCTCATAAACTCATCTCTCGTGTTCAGCTCACAATTTCATTTCTTTTTTATTTCTTCATTTTATACTGAAAGCTCTCTCTTTCTCTGACTCTCTCTCTCTCTCTCTCTCTCTCTCTCTCTCTCTCTCTCTCTCTCTCTCTCTCTCTCTTGCTTTCTTTATTCGTGCTTTCAAAAACGGAAACAAATAAATACCAGTTATTAACATGAGTTAAGAATCGATTTCAATCGGCAATACACGTCATCAGGAAAATTTGTGGTTTTTGCCCCATTGAAATCTTCACCGTGGTCATCACGGCCACCATTGCCAAAATCACCACTACCTTCGTCAATACTATCATGATCAACCGCCTCCTCGTCATCATCATCATCATCATCATCATATATCATCACCATCATCCTCATCATCTTCGCTGTTTGTTAATAGTAGCGTTGTTATGATTTTCCAACAGAGCATTCACTAATTCATTACATTTGTTTTTCGATGATGTGAAGGACAAGGCATTCCATATATCACATGGGCGTAACAAATCTTTATTCGAAACACCGGCTCATCATTTTAAAATTATACAGATATTTACATCTTTACATCAAATACATTTTTTGTTTGTGTATGTGCGTGTGTGAGTGCATCTGTTTTATCAACAACAATGAGTCCAGCTAGATTCCTTTCGTTTTACTCCCAGGTGAAACAAAATGTATTTTGTTGGCCTCCTTGATTTTGATAAAACATATTCATACTCTGGTTCAGTATTTTGAGTTCTTTACTTTATTTACACTAGCTATCTTCATATGAACTGCACTGTTTATGCACAGGCTTTTTAAGACCAAAACTGAAGATATTAACCACATCATTGCCAACTATGAGAGAACGTCTTCCAGATATTATCTTCCAATGAGGCATTGCATGGTTGCCAGAACAGTCTGCGTACAGGATAGCAAAAAAGAAAAGTCTTACAGAATATGGTGGAATTAAAAATCAATACAGCCACCACGTTACAGCACAACCTACCAGATACTGTTGCGTAGAACTACAAGAGAAAAGATATATACTATGTTGTGTAAATTATCTGCCCTCTGCATATCAATGTGGTGAGAAATGTTAAGACAAACAGGGTGTCTATGAATTAATAATAAGAAGTCTGAAAATCCAGTACCAAACATAAACGTTCAGCTTCATACCAATTGGAGCAAAAGGATAAATGCCAATCCATGTGGAACGAAGTATAACTGAATTTGGGTTCTTGGGAAGAGAACGCAAATACTTAATTAATGCAGCACAAATGATCACAATATCTGGAACTATATATATATATATGTATATATATATATATATATATATATATATATATATATATATATATATATATATATATATATATATATATATATATATATATATATATATATATATATATATATATATATATATATATATATATATATATATATATATGTATATATATATATATATATCTATATCTATATATATGTATATATATATATATATATATATATATATATATATATATATATATATATATATATATATATATATATATATATATATATATCTGCAAAATCGTCTTAATATTTAAAGGGTGGTGGTTAAAACAAGATGCTTTCCTTCAAAACCTTACTACCAAGTAGGTCAAAATCTATTCCAAATTTAAATAAGAAAGAGAACAAATATATGCATAACTACGTATGTATATATGTATTTATGTACATTTTCAAGATGTAACCCCACGTTGATCGTTGGCGATTTTTTCCTCAATCTTCCTTTTCTTTTGGACATTAATCTGTCTCTTGTTTCTGAAGAACTTTGCTCGAAACGTAAAAGTACGTTTCTTTCCTTCCTTGAGTGCCTGCTAATACTTTGCATGTTCCACGTCCTTCCGTTGTTGCTTTTTTCTTGTGTTTTATCTTCGTTTTTTTTATTAACTATATATGTATATATATATATATATATATATATATATATATATATATATATATATATATATATATATATATATATATATATATATATATATATATATATATACATATACATATATATACACACACACACATATATATATATATATATATATATATATATATATATATATATATATATATATATATATATATATATATACATATATATATGTATATATATATATATATATATATATATATATATATATATAAATATATATATATATATATATATATATATATATATAAATATATATATATATATATATATATATATATATATACGTATGCACACACACACACACACACACACACACACACACACACACATATATACATATATATATATATATACATAATATTTATTACATCTGACCGACAAACACGATCATAAAACTCTGAGTAACAGTCTTGTGATAATTTTGCAGCTTTAATGAAAAGTATATTACTCTACCTTTAGTATTCGAGTACTATTATCTCCATCTTGTTTTCCACCTATGTGTGAGTGCATATATAAAGGTATATATATATATATATATATAAAGGTATATATATATATATATATATATATATATATATATATATATATATATATATATATATATATATATATATATATATATATATAGATATGCAGGGCAGGGAATTTATGATGCACACTGAATTGAATTCATTAGGGCGAGGGATTTTGAACTCACTGGCCGATAAATTTCTTAACGTCTTCCTCACGTGGTATTGATGTTCACATGGTCAAAATTAACGTGAGTTATTTAGACATTAACAAGTTTATTGGAATATTTAGCTGAATATCAGAATAGAGTATTCTTTACTCTTAACTGAGAAACGATCGTACTAAATTAACTAAAGGCAGGTGGGGTTTTTTACTCTTCTGTACTGTTTTTTGTTCTGTGTGTATCAAAAATATCGCTATCAATCTGGAGTAATAATTTGTAGTTTTGAAATCAGTAGTTCTTTGACTGCTATTTCTGAATTCTCAGTATATTGGAGACGCAGGTTACTGTCAATCCCTATATATTTATGATTATATATATATATATATATATATATATATATATATATATATATATATATAGTGAAGTGTATTGCTACTTAAGTGTGGCTGACCCCTAGGGGTGGATGTTACTGTTGCTTTAGCCCCAGGAGGACATCTCCTACAGCTGGCTTATCGACACATGTGTCGATAAGCCAGCTGGAGGAGATGTCCTCCTGGGGCTAAAGCAACAGTAACATCCACCCCTAGGGGTCAGCCACACTTAAGTGGCAATACACTTCACTTTATCGTGCAGTTACTGCTAATACTTCATTTAGAGAATTAACATTGCTTATATATATATATATATATATATATATATATATATATATATATATATATATATATATATATATATATATATATATATATATATATAAAGGTATATATATATATATATTTATATATGGTGGGGAGAATGAGAGAGACGTGTTTAAAGAACTAATCTGACGTCTATAATATTCCTTCTTTAGTTTTCTTTCAATTACGCGTGTTGTACATTGTCTCGTGTATTGACTTCTAAATTCTTGTTCACCTCTGTTTGGTCTAATTCTGTTATCTCATTTTCTTTGCCGAATATGTTATTTGCAGTCTCTTGTAATTTTCTCTCCAAGATCACTTCAGTGCATATTCTAAGCCAAATCTCATGTTATTTGTCTGATAAATCTGTGTACTGTCTACTGCAATGCTTTTAGTTGTTTATCATTCGCCAAATACAGCACTCGAGATTATCCATATCCAAGATCATTTGTACCCCTCATTCAGTTCTGTTTAGCATGTCAAAGGCGTCAACACCAGACAGAACAGAAGGGAAGAGAGAAAAAGAGAAAAAGAGAAAGAGAGAGTGAGAGAGTAAGAGAGAAAAAGAGAAAAAGAGAAAGAGAGAGTGAGAGAGTAAGAGAGAAAGAAAGTCTATTCCTCTTCTAGTGGGGATGGATTTCGGTTTTACACTTCCCACTCTCGCCTGCAACAGCAGACGTGTTTTACTAACTCTTAAAATGTTTTATGCAGTTCCTTATTATCGGTGCTAGCGTATTCATGGCTGATGTTTTCAAGATCTATGCGCAGATCAAAAGCCTTGCAAAATTCTGTCCATGTTATGCTCAGCCCTTTATTTTATTTCAGCATTTTTTTTTTGTTTTTAGTTATATATTTGATGATGTGTAATTGATCTTTACATCAATGTGAGCCTTAGTAGAATCACTTCTGGTCTTCAGGAAAAACTTGTGGTGTTGTTGATGTCCTTTTTTTTTTCTCTCGATCTTTTGGGAGCTAAACGAAAGAATAAGGCTTGAAAAATATAACTACAATAAAATAATACACATATCACAAACAGCAGCAGCACCACTACCAACGCCGTCAATAACACCACGACCACCACGACCACCACGACCACCACCACAACCACCACCACCACCAACAACAACAACAACAACAACAACACTATCAACAACACCGCTACTACCAATCCTATTAGCATTATCATTATTATCACCAGCACCACGACCACGATGACGACGACGACGACGACGACGACGACCGCCACCACCACCACCACCACCACTGGCAACGAATACTACAACGATATCAAGAAGCACAACAACAACAGCAACTGCAACGACGACGAATACAAAAACAACAAGACCAATATTTTTGCAGAAAAACACGTGAAATGTGAAGACTATCGGAACGACCGCGGCCGCATTAGTAGCGGCAACAACACGACCAGCAACAACTGTGAATGTTTTTTAAACAATAAAATGAACAGCAATAATAACAGCGTTAACAACAAAATAGCAACAACGCAAACAAGCCTAATGGTTGCAACATGGAAGCAGATTGTGTGCAACATAATAAATCTATAGACAAATAAATGTATAACATGGCGCATAAGGATAATGTCCATTTCTGAAGAATCATTAAGATTATTATGAAACGCACACGCGCACTCACATGCACATACATACAAACACACACACACACGTACATTACCTCACACGCACATGTATGTATGTATGTATGTATGTATGTATGTATGCATGTATGTATGTGTGTAGATATATATATATATATATATATAAATGTATACGTGTATGTATATGCGTATGAATGTACATATATACGCATGCATATGTATGTGTATGTGTGTGTGTATGTGTATATGCGTGTTTGCATGTGTATATATATATATATATATATATATATATGCACATATACATATATACATATACATATATATATACAAAGATGTATATGTATGCATATGTATATATATATGTATATGTATATATATATATATATATATATATATATATATATATATATATATATATATATATATATATATATATATATGCATATATATTATGTACTAATGTTTACACACATGCATAGTTTCATGCATATATATAAATATAGACATACATACGCGCGCACGTGTGTGTGTGACTGTATGTGTGTGTGTTTGTATGTGTGTGTGTGTGTGTGTGTGTGTGTGTGTAGTTAAAACGTGTTTATGCTCGAAAGAAATATCCACAAATTTAGAGCTCAATTTTTAAAATAGCATTAAACAGCAAAAATTATAGCTAAAGTAAATGTGATGGTTCTCATGTAATTGCAAGTTTGTTTATTATTCATATTATATGGTAATAGTAAAGATAGTTAATTATTAATAATTATGTTATATAACGACTATTATTGATTATTGAAAATTGTGTTGTATAACTAGTTGTTATTAACATTTACCAAATTCTGTTGGGGTCAAGCTTGACTTTCATAGTACCGAAATACTACGATCGATGTAATCGACTAATGCTCTTCTCTCCAAAGCTGCTAGCCTTGAGCTAAAATATAGAAAACGTATTGAGAATTACATAGGTGTAAGGTTTCACGATACTTACTGAAACAGCTGTAGATATTTGAAATTTTAAGTGATGTTTTAAAACATCAATATTTTCATTTGTTCTGCGAATATTTATAAATGTGTATATATATATATATATATATATATATATGTGTGTGTGTGTGTCTGCGCGGGCGCGTGCATGTGTTTCTGTATGTGTGTGTGTATGTGTGTGCATCTGTGTGTGCGTATGTGTGTATGTGTGTGAATGCGTATGTGCGTGTGTGTGTTTCTGTGTGCTTGTTCAGAGGAAGTAGGGAGTATTGTCTTAATGTATCAACGTTAGCGAAGATCTCAAAGAAGTGGAATGTAAAATTCTTAATTTTTAGTCTTATACATAGAAATTCAAAATAAATGACAATGTCTAATATTGGGTTGGTGCATAATTACTGCAGCTTTTTTTCGACAAATTTTATTCAACAAAAACAATAGCAATATTTAACAAAAACATCTTTAATTGACAGTTTGACCGTCTCTCAAGCAAATGGGAAGCAGTAATTAAAGTAGATGGTGAATATGCTCTGGAATAATCATTTAAAGATGTTTTTGTTACATGTTATTATTTTTGTAGAATAAAATTTTTTGAAAAAACCCGCAATAATTATGCACCAACCCAATGCATTTGCTTACACGAAATCATGTTATACATATTTTTCAAACAAATGAATGCGTAGCTGTGTGGTAAAGAGGTTCACTTCGCAACCAGTGGTCTTGAGTTCAGTTCTACAGCGTAGCATATTCCATAAGTGTTTTCCTACTTTAATGCCATATGACAAATACTGCATTTGATATTTGGAAAGGGTTGAGAAGACTGCCTCTCTCTGTCCCCCTCTCTCTCTCCGCCTCTCATTGTACATTGGTCATACTGGCCGGCAACTAGCTAGCCTGTGTGTCGAACATTGAGACATTAAATGTAAGTCCACGGTCTCACGCTGCCTCATCTTCAATGGTCATTCTCTGCAGCATTTGTTTGTGTCTAGACAGTCCTTGCATAAGGTCCACCCAGACTTCTCCCTTTATCATGAGCAAGGATTCTTCTGTCTCCTTTCCGCAGTCTCTTATTGCCATAGCCTCTATCTCTCTCTATCTAAACCCACTCACACATACATTCACACACACACCAAACGATTCGCACATTCCGCTGCCCTTTTTCCTCTATCCTTACACATCTTCTCTAAGCCATTTACTCATTCCCCTTACAACACACACCATCATGCTCATACACTAGTACACAATCACAAACACACATTCAAACACACACACAAACACATACGCACATACTGTGTAGAATATACGCACACACATACTGATTTCAAATTTTCGCACGCGGACAACCATTTCAGGGGAGCTGTTATATCGATTACATCGACTACAGTGCTCATCTCGTTCTTATTTAATCGACTCCAGAAGGTTGAAAGGCAAAATTGGCCTCGGAATTGAAACTCAGAACGTGAATGCGGACGAAATGTCTTTCAGAGACGCCGGTGTGCAAACGATTCTGCCAGCTCGCAGTTTTAATGTCCACACACATATTAAATTCATACACACACACACACTTTATCCAACACAGCCATATATTCACAGCAACTGAAAACAGAGACATACACTCGCTCACATACATATACACACATCGATTCACGCACAGGCATGTACTTGTCTGCATACACACATACGCGCATGTACACGCGAGCTCCCATGAATACACATCCACACGCTATCGTCCATACACACACATATAGACACATTATCCTGACATGCACAAGCTTGCACCCACACACGTTAGCCAAGTCACTATTGCCTTCCTTGCTACACAAGCCTCCAGCAATTTCCTTTGTTCCGGTCGTTTCAATATGTAGAACCGTTAATTCAAACAAGTTTTTGTTTTTCCGCTGCATATTTTCTTTCTTCATCTGTATTTTCTCCTCATTTTTGTATAGAAGTGCATAGGCTCGAAACGTCAAAAAACTCCTTTCATTTTATTTGAAAGCGTCAAACTAATATATTCTATTTGTTATTCTTTCACCTGTCTCTGTTTTTCCTATATATTTTGTATATTTTAACCATGTTTATGTGTGTGTGTGTGCGTGCATATATATGCATATATGTGTGTGTGTGCACATATATGCATACATGTGTGTGTGTGTGTGTGTGTGTGTATGTATATATGCATATATGTGTGTGTGTATCTTTATGCTTGTTCTCATACTGCTTGACAATCGATCTTGGTTTGTTTATGTCTCTGTAAGTTATCAGTTCGGCAAAAAAAACAGGATAGAAAAGGTACCAATCTTAAAAATAAATTAGTGGGGCCGATTTGAATAACTGAGCTCTTCAATGGAGTATCCCAGTATTGGCAAAGTCCAGTTTCTGAAACAATAAAAGAATTCAAGAATATTTTATCTATTTACCGTTCCTGCTGCGTATTATAAGCAACATCCACACAATTGCTTCATACCATTCATTTTAAAGACAATAATTACGAGGTATTTCTCTCGAGAGTGGTCGATATATTTTACAGAATATATTGAATTTCTAATGTTATGGCAACATCGATGCGAAAAATGGAAAAAAAATTAAGTGTGTCGTAAGCCATACAATATGAGTTTGTCTGTACATTTGTATGTGTGCATGCATGTATGTATGAATGCATGTATGTTTATATGTATGTTTGTATGTATGAATATATGTATGTATGTGTTTATGCGTGTATGTCTATATGTGCAAACACACACACACACACACACACACACACACACACACAATACCTATACGTGCATACATTACATTACATTTAATCAATCTAAAACACAGTTAGTAATCTTTCTGTATCCAAGGTATATTTTTTCATTATGCTGTTTGAATTATAGCTGCAATCTTGTATATATAATACATATTTGTGGTGTTGTGGTCAATACAAGTGGCACGAAGAGCGTGTTGGAAGCGATTGCAATAGATTTCGAAGACGAAATTCTCTACTCTTGCGATTGTAAAGACCTCTAAAATACTTATTACAGCGAAGAGAGAGTTGAAGAAGCGTTCTCCAATAACGGAATCTGCATCTTAAAACTGGGTGAGAATATGGGTGATGCAGACATGATTTCAATAGGTCCAGAAAAAAGATAAGATGGCCGCAGCTTCAACATTTTTGAAATTATCTTTGATAAGAATTCCATTGAATCTGCGCAGAATCACTAACAATTCCAACATAACCGCCAAATCTCTGTCAATTTCCATATGCATTGTTTCAAGAAAAGAAACAAAAATGATGCATTTAACAGTGTAGACCTAGGTACACTGTGGTGAAAATACGGTTTGACTCTTTTTTATTGTCAGCCTACTTGATCACGGAATAATCACCATCATCATCATCAGCAGCAGCAGCAGCAACAACAACGACAATATTGGAATTACGAAAACTAATACGAACAGGTTGTAGAGGTGCATGGCTTAGTGGTTAGGATGTTGGATTCATGATCGTAAGATTGTGGTTTCGATTTCTGGACCTGACGGTGCGTTGTGTTCTTGAGTAAAACACTCCATTTCACGTTGCTCCTGGTCACTCAGCCGGTAAAAATGAGTAATACTGCAAAGGACCATCATCCAGCCCAGGGAGGAATACATACATCATAGAAACCGGGAAACCGGCTTTATGCTCCCTAAGGCGTAATATGGACTATCAAATACAGACTAATATATGTGCCTAAAAAAGGAGCCAAATTTCTTTCGAACGACGCGCTAACGTTTTGCATAACGAAAGGATACGTAACATAATATAATCCTCCATATTTTGCTAATAAAGACCAGAAAAATAGCTTGGTCACAGTTGGAACGCCTTTGATTACCGTGCTGCTTGATCATGGTCGGCCTGAGACTAAGCAACAAGGCAGTGTATGCTTTCGATATATGAGATATCAGTCTGGTTTGCACCAGAGGGCCTAACGCTTCTTTCATAAGAAAGTTACTGCTTCTATCAAATAACACCACTTGCAGATCATTTGCAGTTATGGTCATTCACAAAAAAGGTGTTAGCCACCCCCTCAAAATAGAATGTTGGATTATACTGTTACTTTGTTAATTTTTTTAATCAGTTTCCACTTAGAAGGAAATGACTGAGCCATGACACTAGCATAACTCATTAACAATGGTGACGCCTGAACTCGTAGAAGTCAAGTTTTCCTGGAGCGTAGGGTGCTAGAAGACATGTATGACTATCACATGTCGGGTAGCCGGTCTAGGCTGGTATCCAGCCGTCACATCCGACCAGACTTACGTAACAACTTTGGCCAAATATTGATTTTATTTCCAAATGCCGTTGCTACATTTGAAATGCATTTAATCTCCTTTGCATATAATTTTCGTCTCTATATTCACTCACGATTCGTTGAGATTGTTATATTAGATATTAGAGCTAATGCATCTAAATTCATGTGTGCTAATTTGCTTGCCAAATTGACTATATTACTGCACAATTGCAGGAAGGTGAAAACTTTGCTCGTAAATGTACATTTGCATGTTTAATTCTATTGCGGAAATAATGATATCTCAGCGGTGAAATGATCTGCACTCATTCTATGAACAGCAGAGGTTATGGATATCGGCATCTGATAATATTTTGAAAGCTAATGGCATTAGTATGGACATAACTGGTAAGAAGTGTTTGTTTCGTAACCAATTGCTTCTGGTTCGATTCCATTACGTAGCTCCTTAGGCTCGCGTCTTTTGCTATAGTTTTAGGTTGACTAATCTCTTTGAACGTGGAATTCAGATAAGCGTCAGATGCACAGAATAAACACATCGTAAGACAATACACTATATTCTACACGGAACTACAGTACCCCGACAGATACAAAAGTATATGTTTGTATGTATGCATGTATGTTTGTATATATCCCTTGGATAACACTGGTGGCGTGAAGAGGAGAGGCCGATTTGCATGGGTGACTGCTGAGGGTAAATTTCTGGGTGCAATCCCATTGTCAGTCATGGCCGAAGGGGTCTCAGCATATATATATATATATATATATATATATATATATACACACACACAAATATTAAATGAAATAGAGAAATACAATTGACAAGCTAAAAATGTATTTACATTATAATATAATATACTATAAAAAAAACATAAAATATAACGTAACATAAATAACATAACGTAAATTTTCAAAAAACATGGAATTTCTTCTGTTTTTTTTTAACCAACGCCCTGAAGAGGCTTGTATATATAGGTGAGAATCTTTTATAAATTCACGAGTGTTTATGAGTCGAAACAAATTGTTGGCTTCATTTGTGTTTTTTAAAAGTTTGTTATGTTATATTATATTATATTGTATTATAATGTAAATAATTTTTTAGCTTGTCGATTGTATTTCTCTATTTCATTTAATATTTGTATATTGTAATTACACCCTTTTATCTGTTTTTATCTGTAGTATTCAGCAGCTGTACCAGTGAGAATTGAATGTTTTACGTCGCTTCGAAGGAATTGTTTTATTCGTCGTTTGTTTTATCATATATATATATATATATATATATATATATATATATATATATATATATATATATATATATATATATATATATATATATATATATATATATATATTTATATATATATATATATATATATATATATATATATTTATATATATATATATAATCAAAATAAGCAACAAGGATTTTAACTACCTTATTTTGAAATTGTATGGATAATACCATACTTAATTATGCCGTTGGGTACGAGCCTACCAACTTGGCGCCGGCCCGTAACTAGTTGCCGAGGATCCGCACCGGTGTCGATCCTGGGATAATACGGCTGCCTGGCGGCCCCGGTGTTTCCGACCCACCCGAATACACCGGGCATTTACATAAGGTCGTTGCCGTTTGCATCTGTCGATACAGAGTTGCGCGAAGGCGTTTCCCTTGGACGTGTGGTTCGTCCATGAAAGCTGGAGGTCCCGCAATCGTACGTAGACCCTCACCTCACCCGAGGTGGGTGTTAATGTGTGGCCATACACACACACACGCACACACACACACACACATATATATATATATGGATACATATATATACATATATATACATATATACATACACATATTATATATATATCACATGGAATTTTAGGATTTATGAGAGGTGAACACCCTTTTTTACACACTTGTAATTCTTAGGATTACGGCTGTTTTGCAGCATTCATCATGTAATAATAGCTTCATTGTATAAATTATTTTAAATGCCTAGACTAATAGGCATGCAACGCATTATGCAATACTATTGTGTATTTACAAATCAGTGCAGATAAAGAAAGCTAGCTCATCAGATCAATAGAACATCATGGTTACATCAATGATTTCACTCAGTTGAGGGTTGATTCGATGTATTTTTATACGAAAATCTCGAAGAATCCCTTTATCGTTCTAGTGTACAGCAGTGTTTTAAAAATAAGTGTACGCATCTATCAAACCACACACACACACACACACACATATATATATATACACACACATACTCAAGCACATATACACGCATATTTGCGTGTTTGAGTGTTTGTGTGTGTGTGTCCATGTTGTGTGTAGGATGAGATGGAGAGACGTGTAGAAAGACAGAAAAAATCGCGCAATATAAACCCTTCTGAAAACACATACGCACAAACATCATCTTTATTTGTATGTATATAAGTATGTCTCTCCCTGCCCCCCCTCTCTCTCTATGTATATATATATATATATATATATATATATATATATATATATATATATATATATATATATGTTTATATAAATACAATCATCACCATCATCTTTATCGTAGTCGTTCTACTCCGGCTCCTTTCCCTCCACCTCTCCATCAACACCTTGAACGCCATCACCCTCCGTCTCATCATCATCATCATCATCACCACCATCATCATTATTAATAGCAGCAGCGGTAGCAGCAACATCTATCGTGGAAAGCAAGTGCACAACTAACTACTGGTAGTCAATAACTACAATATATAACTACAAATCTATAAAATACCCCAAGATATTCATAATCTTTTCCTCAATAAACCAGCAAATCTGAACACTACAAGTTGATTACGTTATGTAGCCAATGTGCTTGCTAGATTATCTCACCCTTCTATCTCCTCTCCTCACCCTAAATGTCTAATGCAAAATCTGTTTACTGCTATGTGGTGGCGCTGCACACGCAGATCTATCTGCTGAGTCGCGTGCAAATCCGAATCAATCTTTCACTTCGTTGCGTTCATTGTATTGCGTGCAAGTAAACACTTTGTGCAAAATGTCTATCTGTCTGGCTCCGTGGTTTGTCTATGTATTTCTGTATGCTCTTGCGTGTGTAAGCATGTAAGTACATAAGCATGGATGTGTGTATGTATGTGTATGTATGCATGTATGTATGTATGTATGTATGTATGTATGTATGTATGCATGCATGTATGGATATATGTATGTATATATGTATATATATATATATGTATGTATGTGTGTGTATGTATGTATGTATGTATGTATGTATGCAAGCATGTATGAATGTATGTGTATGCATGTATGTATGAATATGGGTGCATACATGTGCATGTGTGTATATATATATATGTACGTATGTATATATATATATATATATATATATATATATATATATATATATATATATATATATATATATATATATATATGTAATTATATACATACATGTATTTACATGTGTGGTAAATGTGTGCTTATATGTATATACATGTGTGTATGTATCCGTGTATATATATATATATATATATATATATATATATATACACACACACACATATATATGCGCATATAAGTAGCGAAATATTTCGTATGCTTAAACATGATCATAAACATTAATATGGATACACATGTATTAATTTACATATAACATTTGTATGCTTACACACAAACATTAACATGATAATATGAAACAAAACCCCAACGGAGACACATATACTGTCTCTGTTCGAGTGTATGTATGAAACCGATGGTATGCATACAAGTGTGAATGTGTGCGTGTGTTTATGTCTGGGTAGGTAAGTATATTTGTCTATGTGTGTGTGTGAGTAGATATGTGTTAATAACTCGCCGAAACAAATACAGGCAATCATTGAAGATGTTATTGACTCAACTTGTGAGTGAAACATACTCTAAGAGTGTTTGGAATGAAAATTATGAAGAGTGGTATTGTAGATCAGCAAGTGCCGTCTTAATATTACTTGGTTTTCTATCAACCCACCCTGATAGCTTTTTTTTCTTCTTCTCAATTTTATTTCCATTCATTCACTGTCTATTCGTCTGTCTGTCTGCCTGTCTATTCGTCTGTCTGTCTGCCTGTCTATTCGTCTGTCTGTCTGCCTGTCTATTCGTCTGTCTGTCTGCCTGTCTATTCGTCTGTCTATCTGCCTGTCTATTCGTCTGTCTGTCTGCCTGTCTATTCGTCTGTCTGTCTGCCTGTCTATTCGTCTGTCTGCCTGTCTATTTCTGCGTCCCTTTGTCTCCATCTCATTGCATCGCATCCTTTATAACCACACATAAGGATATACACATAGACACGTACACATACGCATAGATAGAAAGATACATATTGACATACATGCATGCATGGATTCATGCATACATACATACATACATACATACATATGCATGTGTGTTGGTGAGTTATTTCAGCTAATAACCCCCCCCCCCGGGGTCTGAAACCAATAAAAGAATATGCATGCATATATATAAATGTATGCATGTATATGGGCGTATGTATAGATGCCATTTTTCTATCTCTCTGCCTCTCTATCTATCTATCTATCTATCTATCAATCTACCTGTCTAAAGTTTGCTAGATAGACAGATACTTACACACACATAGAAGCATACACGCAAACGAACGCATACACACACACACGCAAACACGCGCGCACACAACACACACAAAAACATACGGATCTATATGTAAGCCTACATTTATATAGATAATGCATATATCTATTATCTCTATATGTGTTCGTGTGTGTATGCGTATACGTAACTATGTATGTATGTGTGTATGTATGTATGTATGCATGTATATATATATATATATATATATATATATATATATATATATATATATATATATATATATATATATATATATATATACATATATATATATACGTATACATATATATACATACATACATACATACATACATGTATATATATATATGTATATATATATATATATATATATATATATATATATATATATATATATATATATATATATATATATATATATATATATATATATATATATATATATATATATATATATATATATTATATACATATGTATGTATGTATGTATGTATATAAGTATGTATCAGATATATAATGACAATAACATAATCTTGGAAAGCATAACTGAAACAGCACTGTAATAAGAGACCAATGAAAAACAACAGACACACAAACCGACGAAAACAATCAGGAAATTGAGACAAAAACCAAAGTCAGAATGTGAAAGATTACGGTAATTTATGCCAATGCTTTAGAATGGTCAGATTTGTATCAGAAGGTGCCAACTATTGAATTGTGTTTAAATATAGATGGAACAACTAAACACAAGCAATATGTAAATCTGAAGCAAAGTGTTGTTATCGTCTCTGTTTACAAATATATTCCTTTCCATTTTCTGAACTTTATGTACGTATAAATATATCTATATATATCTATATGTATGTATGTATGTATGTATGTATGTATGTATGTATGTATGTATGTATGTATGTGTTTATGTATGTATGTATGTATGTATGTATGTATGTATCTGTCTATCTATCTACCTATCTATCAATAATACATACACACACGCACACACACACACACACACACATATATATATATATATGTGCATACCGGTATACGTATATACTTGTATATATAGTCATATATTTCCTTGTATATGCCTATCTCTAGAAGCATACACAAACTCAACCCCCTTATATGTTATGTATACATACATACATGCATATATATATATATGCATATATGTGTGTGTACTTCTCAATCTCTCTCTCTCTCTCTCTCTCTCTCTCTCTCTCTCTCTCTGCATATATACATATAGATAGATACAAACTATTGTTCATTATTTCGCAGATGCAACAAGAATATATTCTTAGTGTATATTTTAAGCAAAGACCTCACAGAGATAGGAAATAGGAAATATATATTTGCATTATAAAAACTAACAAGAAAACACCAGACACTTTTTGTGATTCGACTAAGACAAACAATATTACGCATTCATTAAAATATATATGCTTATTGTTTTCTTTTTTTTCATTTTCGATAATATATGTTGTTTCTGTCAAAAAGACGGTTCATTTTAAGCACTTCTTCAACCTTTGTCAAAAGACAAACAATCTTATTCATGAGAATGATCATTGTTATTATACATATTTTTTTTATTATTTCTCAATAATGTATGTATTTTGTCCAAAAGATGGTGAACTTTAAGCACCTATTCAGTCTTCAACCGGTACCATAAAATCATAATAATAATAATAATAATAATAATAATAATAATAATAATAATAATAATAATAATAAAGACAATAATAGCATTAAAGGTGGGGCACTTTCAGAAAACAGCACGGCTTGCAAATGATGGAATACGTCGGATGGTGCTCGAAAAATAAGGGGTGTCACCTTAGTTTACTGGCAGTGAACAGCTGACATCGTAGTACATCTCCAGCTTTATAAGCTGTGCA
>NC_142934.1:110709643-110737143 GCF_046866305.1 Octopus bimaculoides | reverse complement strand
ACAATTGTCGTCCACTGTGGAGTATTCTGAAGCACTTATAATCGTGTATATCGTATATATCACTTGTACTCTCAATCACTTGTAATCTCAATCACTTGTACTCTCAATCACTTGTACTCTCAATCACTTGTACTCTCAATCACTTGTAATCTTATTATCATCACTTATATAATCACTTATTATAATCACCCGTTATTATAATCTTATTATAATCACTTATAATCTCAATCCCTAATAATCTTGTGTATACTATATATTACTTGTAATCTCAATCGCTTATACGCTATGGAAGTCAGGTGAAGTTTTTGCCCTTTTATCCGCTAGGGCTCATAACAACCTCAAGTAATAGTTACTAGCGTGTTTTTATAAATTTTTAAGTTGTACAATCTTTGTCATAGCTATAATGTTGAAGGAACAAAGTGGCAGAATCGTATGCACATTACACAAAATGCTGCCTAGCTTTCCTTTCTTCTTAACGTTCTGAGGTTGATTTTCGATGTCCTCCTTTCGTGTTGGATAAAATATTACTCATTGAACGCTGTGGTCGAAGTAATCAACTGGCTACTTTCCACTAACTTTGACGCCTTGTCCCTGTCCCTAAATTACTAATGTTTAGTTTCCTAAGGCACATATTATAGTATGTTTGCTTGTAACTTTATAAGGCCTGAAATTGGTGGCGGTGGTACCCAAATTTTTAGTTATATATTCGCTACTAGTTAGTGATTATTATAGTTCATCGACATTAGAAAGGTGAAATGCGAAGCTGATTTCGACGGAGATTTAAACTTAGAACGTAAAAATGCCCGAACAAATACCGCGAGACATTTTGCGCAACATTCAACTAAACCTGCTAATTTACTGACATTAAAACGTAGATTGGCAGGACTTTTAGTGCTCGAACGAGATGACCTGTTGCATCTATTAAGGCTCTGCGTTCTGATAAGCACCACATGCGATGACAATGATACCAAGTTCTATTGACCTTGCCTTACCCTTGGACAACATTGACAGCATGGAGAGTGGAGGCATGCATGCAGTGACATTTACTGGTCTTTCAAAGATACCTTATCCAGATAGGTGCATACAGCTTCAGACACGTTGCTAATTTACATTGACCTTTTTCAAATGCGCGCACACACACACACACACACACACACACACACACACACACACACACACACACACACACACATATATATATATATACATACAGACGACGAGAGTTCCAGCTAATGCGATCAACGGAACAACCTGCTCATGAAATTAACATGCCGGTAGCTGAGCACCCCGGAGACACGTGTACCCTTAATGTATTTCTCAGGGAGATTCAGCGTGACACAGAATGCGACAGGGCTGAACCTTTGAATTACAGGTACAATTCATTTTGCCATCTGAATGTTATGGTGCAACGTAAAATAAAGTGCGTTGCTATCTATCTATCTATCTATCTATCTATCTATCTATCTATCTATCTATCTATCTCCTCTCACGGACGTGCTGTCACATCGGCTGCGAAGGTAAACGTTTATTTGACCTTTTATTGCCCATATTTTGTTGGAATTTTTGTATATAAGGTGTGTGAAGCACCAAACTTTCTTTTTATTGTGTTTGCAAGGTAGGAATTGGCCCTTTAGGGGCAGTTTCAACCTTTTTAAAATTATATATTTTCTTCTCGACATTGAAAAATGTCGAGAAACATAGTCATAGAACGCTGGACAGAAACTTTAATGAACGAACATTTTCCTAGACTTGAGACGCTAGGAGAACAAAAAAATAAATCATGCACGCGCACACACACCAAAACAATAACAGACATCGAGAAAAAGAATGAAGCAACAGATTCTAAAGTCAAAGCTGTCAACGTCATCGATACTGTTAAAAGCCCTGTCACCACCAACAACACCAACAACAAAAACAAAACTGTAACCAAGGTTACAAAACCATGCGTAAAAACCGTCACAAATATCTCTGATGTAAGCACCTTTGCTGCTGACGCCATCATCACCACCACCAACAACAACAACGATAACAACAACAACAAAAGTAGCAGCAGCAGCAGCAACAGTTCAACTCAACCTTTACTCTCTTCACAAACAGCAAGCGAAAGAGAGGAAGGAAAAATGAACAGAAGCCACAACACCACAACCACCACCACCACCACCAACAACAACAACAAAAACTTTGCAGACATGCTAAAACAAAAAAAAGAAACTTTACATTTTACAAACAAAGAACTTATAGAGACCAGGTCCCTTTTTTCTACGTCCGGACAAAATTTAATTTTACATACCCCAAAAGAAGTGAGAGAAGACGTGGAAAAAAGAACCATCATTTAC
This sequence comes from Octopus bimaculoides, assembly GCF_046866305.1. NCBI lineage: Eukaryota > Metazoa > Mollusca > Cephalopoda > Octopoda > Octopodidae > Octopus > Octopus bimaculoides. The sequence goes on along the minus strand of NC_142934.1, from coordinate 110,734,807 downwards.
AAAATAATAAGAAAAAGTAAAAAATTAACAAATCCAATTACAAAAACAGAAATTGAGAAATGTGCCAAAAAAATCATGAAAATTAAAGAATATATAAACTGGGGTTTGCAATTTAATACAGTACAATTTCGTTTCAATAATGAAGAAGAGGCGAAATTGTATAGTATGGAAGCCTTACAAAATGATGAACTAATCATGGTCCCATACTACATGGGACAGAGAGTGAGTAGAATAAAAATAAATAATGTCCCTCCGGAAATTGAGTCCAAGTGGATTACTTCGGCGATATGTTTTCATTTGAAAACAATAAATGTGTTAGAAACCACTGTTGTTCATAATAACAGCTGGACCGGAAAAAGCATTGAAATTTTGATCCAGATGGATCAAGATTCACTGGAAAAGTTGCCGAATGTGATTCACTTGGAAAATGGACAAAGCCTCTATGTGGTGGCGGAGGGTAAAAAACCGCTTTGCTACCTCTGCGGAAGCCAAGAACACCTAATTTCAAAGTGCGTTTTGGCACAAAAAAAGAAACAAGAACAGTTACAACCAAAACAAAAAATAAATAAAAAACAACCTTTGCTACCAACACCACCAAACCCACAAGTGATCATCAACAAAGTAAACCAAACGACATCACCATCAACACCAAGAAAAGAAAAAACACCACCACAATCAACTCCAACACCAAAACCAATTAGGGAAACAACACCACCACCAACATCAAAAGATAGACCAACACCAATACCAAGAACAACAACGAAGAAAACAAACATCAACGAAGAAAAAACAAATGCAAAACCTAAATCCCCAACAACACACACACCACACAATACAGGCATAGAACCTGATGCCTTGCCCTTACCCCCCTCTGATCTGTCGGACTTTTCGTCAAACGATGACAGTCCAGTGGAATGGCAGATAGCCACAGGGGGTAAGAGAAAAAGATTAAAAAAGACAAAACCAAGCACAAGCAAAGCAGGGAGGTACACAAACCCTGAAAGCCCCTTACAAAACCAAACTAACACCAACACCAACACCACAAAAACGCATACAATGCTCTCGGCCATAAACACAAAAGACATAAAATTAATGGAGTATATTGCATATCACACAAACATATGTGAAGATGACATGAAAACAAACAATCATCCAAGAACAACACCACCAGAACATATAAAAATATTACATTTGACACCAACACAGCACCACACACTCAAATCCCTCTATCCAAATGCGGTAGGGGGTTTCCAAAAATACCTCTCTAAAAAATTATACAAAGACTTACTCATAGACACTTCTAAGGAGGAACAGTGTAAAACTGTCGAAATGAGTAAGTAACCTTCTCTCTCGACTCTTTACACTTTTCGACTAAATTATGCTTAAAATAGGTTGTGTAAATGTACGTGGCTTGGCGTCAGCTTGGAAGCAAGGATATCTTCTAAATGACATCAGGTCACAGAACATAGAAATAATAGCTATCAGTGAAACCAGACTCAGTAACCCGCGGACCCTCAAGTCCATGTTTGGCGGACAATTCGACATTTATTTTTCTCCCTGTCTGCCAAACATGGGTGGTGGTGGTACCGCGGTGTTTTTTCGAAAGAGTCTGAACCTAAAAGTAAGGCCAATATTCCTAGACCCGGAGGGTAGGCTGGTTGTCGTGGACGTCGATGGTACAAACGGATGTGCTTTCCGTCTGATGGCAGTGTATGCACCGTCCTTAACGGGTCGGGCGGATTTCTTTAGACGTCTAGAGTTTTTCCTGGGAACGTCAAGACCTTTACTATTAGTAGGGGACTGGAACGCTACCTTGGACACGCATCTAGACTATGTGGGAATGGATAGGAGTAGAAGGGGATGTAAGTGCCTTAAAGACCTGCTCAGACGTTTCCATTTGTCTGACAGGTTCCGACTCGACTATCCGAACGTGCCAACGTGGACTTGGACAAACCGCGTCGGATCGTCGAGATCGTATCTAGATAGAGTTCTATGTAGGACAGCGGATAGAGTTAGTGTAGGATGTCCACAATTTAAAATAGTCAGCTACACGGATCACAAATTTGTGACGTGTACGCTCGACTTAGATAAAACACATAGGCAGGGTCCCGGTTACTGGAAACTGAACGCTTCGCTCTTAGCGCGGCAAGTTTACAGGAACCGGATTAACGAATTAATTAAGAGGGCGTTAACAGGAGCCATCGTTAACAACCGATGGTGGTTTGCCCTGAAAATAGCAATTAAATCGGAATCTATTAGGTTTAGTAAAGAACTAGCGATAGATCGAAATAGAATAGAGGGAGACTTAGTCAAGAAACTAGAAGAGGCACTTACAACTGGCAGCGCAACCAACGTTTTGGCAGCGAGGATGGCCCTCGACCAACACCTCAACGCCAAACACGAAGGTTGCGTCGTCAGAGCTAAAATGCGTGCCTTAAGGAACGAAGGGATCGAAGCTGCGCGAGAAGCCCGGGTGGCGGAGGCGCAACGCGGTGACAGAGCCACTATTCGGTCTCTAATTGATGAACAAGGATGCAGTTTACTCGAACCCGAAAGGATGTGTGGGGCCTTTCAACAGCACTTTGCTCGACTGTTTGGTGCGAGCGGTGGGTCGGAACGCAGGATGGACTTCAGTGCCTACCTGACTGGCCTGCCGCGGCTCACGGCGGGAGAAGCAGAGTGTTGTGAGGGTCCCATCACAGCTGCTGAAATAAGGGATGCTATGGCGGGCTGCGCGAGGGATAAGTCGCCTGGATTGGATGGTCTACCCTACGAGCTGTATTGCCAAATGCCAGACTTGTTTGGAGACCTCTTGGCATCAGTCTACTGCAACTGGCAACAAAACGGGAGAATTCCCAGTTTCGTGAGCCGAGGTGCAGTGACATTGCTGAAGAAAGACCCAAACAAGGGGAATTTTATAGATAATTTCAGGCCCATCACTCTGCTCAACGCAGATTTGAAAATTTTGGCCAAAGTAATAGCCGAGAGGTTGGCGCTTGTCATCGATAAACTGGTCGACAAGGCGCAAACATGCGCAGTGCCGGGCAGAAGCATCCATGACAACCTCCACCTCATGCGCTACATCATGGACAGGGTAGTTAAGGATCCTGGCATGGGTGGGGCGTTGATCAATTTAGATCAATCTAAAGCCTTCGATAGGGTGGACCATCGATACCTGGCGGCCGTCCTCAGGGCGGCTGGCTTTGGTCCCGTTTTCCGCGGTTGGATCGCTGCCTTGTATAGCGGCATCCGATCGGTAATTCGGGTGAACGGTCACCTGTCAAAACCTTTCGACATCAAGCGTTCGGTCCGTCAGGGATGTCCCCTGTCGGCGCTTCTGTATGTATTGACGCTCGAACCACTACTGCGGAAGCTGGCGACACTGAGGGGTATCCCACGGGAGCTGGGTTGCGGGACGAGCGTGTCTGCATATGCGGACGATGTCACCGTCATAGTGTCGAGCGAAAAGCACGTCGAGATGCTAAGCGAGACACTTAAAGAATACGAAACGGTGACAGGAGCAAAACTTAACCCGGAAAAGTCGGTGGGTTTGCTACTCGGCACCTGGAGAAGCAAGCCTATACCGTCCAACAGTGACTCCGTAGTGGGACGCTGGACGGACGGACCGGTTAAACTGCTCGGGGTCTGGTTCAATCCGGACCTCCAGATGGATAAGAACTGGGACGAAATCACCAGTAGAGTAATCAAACTCAGCCAAACATGGGCCGAGAGAAAGTTATCTCTAAAAGGTCGGGCGGAGGTGGCTAATGCGTATATCGCATCAGTCATTGATTACCGCCTGACCGTCGTACCTTGTCCCAATGCCACCATCACGAAACTAGAACGCATACTCTTCCGCTTTCTGTGGAAGGGTGGCGTTCCGATGGTGAGGCGATCCATTTGCTGTCAACAACCGTTACATGGAGGACTGGGGATGCCGTGGTTAATGATGCGCAGACATGCGCTGAGACTGCGGCATCTCTGGAACTTCATTGAAGACGGTGAACAGGTGTGGGCGCCGTTTGTGAGGCTCGCCTTCCCGCAGCTCGTCTCACTCACCGAACTGCAAACATGGATCAAAAAGAAACCGAAACTGGGCGATTGGCACCGCGAGTGTCGCCAAGCTCTACAACAGCTCTGCCGTCCGGGATCAAACTTGTGCAACTTACAAACGACCAATGCGTTCTATAGAGGACTAGTGGAGGGGAGGTCCGACGACACTCTCGGGGCAAACCTGGGTGTCGACGAGAAATTCCTAACTCGCCTTTTCAAGACAACGTTCGGGCCGGGGCCTATGGATAATTTCCAGAGATCCCTGGCTTGGCAATGCTATCGGGACGCACTACCAGTTCGAGAGAAGGTCTACAGACACGGTTCGAAAACCACCGGACCGACCTGCCCGAGATGCGGTCAGAGCGACGAAACCGTTCTGCACGCACTCGTGCAGTGTCCAGATATTTCAGAGCTGTGGACCTTCGTCGAACGGCTGCTGTCGCGTGTGGGACGAGCCCGCTTATCGGCCGAGTCTATCGTGAATATTGTTCCGCCACCTTCCTTTAAACGGGAAGGAAAAACGGTTTACGTAACACTGATAGCTATGGCGAAAGAATGTGTGTGGTGGACGCGTTTGAAAGGTTTACAAACAAACACTTTCCTCTCTGGTCAGTCCCTCGTCAACTTTTTCAAGTACCACTTGAAAAGGAGGATGAGGATAGAGAGGAAAGCGTTGTCGAATGAAAGCTTCAATAAAAAATGGGTAAATGTGGCAAAATTGGTGAGTATGAAAGACGACACCATTTTAAGCATTAATTTGTAACAAAAAGAGAAAACGAGAGAAAAGGTACTTACTTTTATGTACATTTTGAACTGCCTGAGGTGACCTTGGTGCTTTTTTGTAGGTTTTTCACTCCAAGGATACACCTAAACTGTAAACAATATTTATTCCCGTTTTTGGGAAGATTTATAATTTTTGTACACCACACACCCCAACGATTACAATCCCTATTGATTTGACTTTTCTTTGTGTGTCCCACCCAGCCCACCTCGAAAATGAAAAACTCTACGCTTGTATTTCGTCCAATTTCTGTGTTCAGCCCTGTGTGGCTATAATAAAAACATATCTATCTATCTGTCTGTCTGTCTGTCTGTCTGTCTGTCTGTCTGTGTCTGTGTGTATCTGTCTGTCTGTATGTCTGTCTGTCCAGCTATGTGTCTCTCTACATACACACAGACACATACATACACACAGCGCACGCGCGCACACATATATAAATATTGTGTGTGTGTGTGAGTGAGTGTGTGTGTGTATGGCTGTGCGTATAGTGTGACACATCACTGAAGATAGTTAGAATTAAACAGTATACCTTAGGTCATACCTCTGTTATACCTTCTAAACAGTATAACAGAAGTATGACCTAAGGAATAACAGAGGTATGGCCTAAGGAATAGCCACCGTAATAATTGTTTCCACCTGCAACTACAATTATTATTTTCACGAGGAAGAAGAAAATAATCTAGGCGTGTCTTTATTAATCTGAACTTAAATTTATAACTAAATATCCGTCTCTTATAATATTTCTTATACCTTCCCTACCTTATTTATGCTAAAGCATCGTCTCATTTCTTTCTTTCTCTCTCTCTCTCTCTCCCCCCCCTCTCCCCCCCTCTCCCTCTCTCTCTCATTCCATAATGAAATATAATAGAAAAACAATTCAAAAATTCGTAATTGCTTTTTACTGATGAAATTCATGCAAATCGAAATAGAAGCAATATACGAATAATAAAAAGATTATGCTTTAAGAACTGGTTAAAATTTAAATGAAGCAGAAAAGGACTCTGAAATATTTAAATGCATGAATATTAGAATATATTATCCATTTTATATTAACCATACGACACTTCCCATTATTATAGTAAAGAATGGTAAATGAACTTATGTATGATATACACACATATACATAAGCATGTGTGTGTTTGTGTGTATGTGTGAGAGGGAGAAAGAATGTGTGTGTATATATTTAGTTATGTGCGTGTGTGTCTTTGTATACAACCTTATTTATTCATATATATATATATATATCTATATATCTATATATATATATATATATATATATATATATATATATATATATATATATATATATATATATATATATATATATATATTATATATATATATATCTGTATGTATCAATGCGTGTTTGTATGTTTGTTTCTCTCTAAGTGTCTTCCTCCGTATGTATTTTTACGTTCTCGAGATTTGATAACGGCGCTGTTCTTCATGCCATGTAGCTTAGCAGATCAACAACTTTTGAATGTTACGATATGTTTCAGACTTTGGATGTTGTTTTATGCCTGATATGATCGTCTAAATTCATGCGAATTAGTAGTCTTGAAGGGATGTGTGTATGTGTGTGTGTGTGTGTGTGCGCGCGTGAAGGTGTGTGTGTGCGTACGTATAGATGCACAAACATGTATAAGCATACGTACATACATGCATATATATCGTGCACATATATTCATAGACAAACATATTTACACACACACACACACATATATATACATATATATACATTTACATATATATATATACACGTATAATATACATACATACATACATACATATATATATATATATATATATATATATATATATATATATATATATATATATATATGTATGCATGTTTGTGTGTGTCTGTTTGTATATACACATATGCATGTATGTGTGTGTGTGCATACATGTGTATATATATATATATATATATATATATATATATATATATATATATATATATATATATATATATATATATATATATATATATATGCGCGGGCACACACACATATGCACAAACACACACATATATATGCACAAACACACGCACATATGCGCACACACACACGCACACGTGTACAGACACACACACACGCACACATACCTACGCACACGCGCGCACACACGCACACACTTAGAGAGCAACACATGCAACCACGCTGACATACAAAACAAAATTACATAAAGTTGCTGAGAGTGAAAAGCAGAGAAAGAAACACAGCGAATTGTTTTGCTGGAGGAAACAAAAGGTCAACGACGTTCAGCTGGTATGTAGCTTGTGGTGTCGTCATTGAAAACCGATTCAGAGATAATGTTGTTCGATTAAATAGACATATAGTTCGCTGCCGCTTCATTGAATACGAGGACCACTCCCTGCTGCTTTACGGTCAATCCCCTCTTTCTTTCCCTCTTTTCCCTGCCTCATATCAATCACTTAAGTGCTGATCAATAGCATCCTTTAGCTATGCACACCGGCTGTCAATCAATTGTGTCACACTCTCGCATTTTCATTACATCACTCACTCCTCCACTTCCTGACGCACTTTCTCATTCTCCTCTTCTCTTTTGCTTTTCTCTCTCTCTCTCTCTCTCTCACTCCTCCCTCCCCTATCTATCTATCTATCTATCTATCTATCTATCTATCTATCTATCTATCTATCTACCTAACCATCTGTCTCAGGATTCTCTCCTCTTCTTTCTTTAGATGACTTACTGCCTTTTTCTTATTACCTTCTCGACTGCTTTATGCTATTGCTGCTTTTCAATGTCCCTTTTTCTATCAGTATTTCTATTTACGTAATAATGAATGAATAAAACAAGCAAATTAAAAAGAGAAACCGAAAAAGAAGAAAATGTATTCATGTCTTTAGTTTGTGACTCATTCGTTAATAGTTAGCTAATAGTTACAATGAATTATAATCAGGGTCGCAAGATCAATATCTCCAAAGGTAGCATAAAATATTCACAAAGTAGCCGTTACATCAGAACGCAATACAAAATGAACATTTTCTTTCACACACACACACACACACACACACACACACACACACACACACACACACACACATGCACACACACAATGGACTAGAATACGTCAAAAAATGGCGTATAATAAATACAGACGATAGCACTCAGACCGGACGAGATTGTTAATAACCAACGTCTAACTCAGGGAGACGGAGTCCGGGCAAGTAAGAGTTGGCTGTAGGCAATGTACCGGTCGAGCTAATGAAGGTATAACAACATAAAAGACTGACAGACGGTTGTAAATGGCATCAAGTCAGTTATAAGATAGTTGTGTGACTGTGTGGTAAGAAGCTTCCCAACCATATGGTTCCGGGTTTATGGTTCTTCTCTGACTTACGGCTAAAACAACACTGACCAGTGCTTAAATAGTGCTCAGCTGAGATTAAGCATCGCTGAGCTGCTGTTAACCAGCGCTGAACTGCGATTAAACAGCGTTGAGCTGCGGTTCAACAGCTCTGAACTACGCTTAAACAGCGCTAACCTACGGTTACACAGCGCTGACCTGTAGTTAAACAGCGTTGAGCTGCCGTTAAACAGCGCTGATTTGCTGTTAAACATCGCTGACTTGTGATGAAACAACCGCAATGCAGTATTAAAGCTTCAGTGTCACTAGACATGTGAAGCCTTGCGATTTAGAGTTGTTTACGTTGCTATGTTTCCAGGTTATCTTTTATATGGCTTCGTGGTTAATAAGCTCGCTTTGAAACCATGTGGTTTCGGGCACGGAACTCTTGGACAACAAATGTCTTCTGCTATATCCTTGGCGGGGTGTATGTGTGCGCCTTTGTGTCTGTCCCTCGCCACTACTTGATATCCGGTGCTGGTTTGTTTATACACCGTAACCTAGTTGTTCGCCAAAGAAGACCGATTGAATAAGGACCAGAATTTAAAAAAATACAAGTACTGCTGTCGATTGGTTCAAGCTATTGCCCCAGCATGGTCGCAGTCCAATGACTGAAACAAGTAAACTATAAAGGAAAGTGCAGCAAGGCCTACTGAACATTTTTCCCAATATATATATGTATATGTATACACACACACACACACACACACACGAACACACACACACATGCACACATATATGTGTATATATATATATATATATATATATATATATATATATATATATATATATATATAATATATACTAATATATACTTTTGTTATTTACACCACCTGTCCTCGTCTGTTGTTATTATTTGTATATTCTCCCATATATATATATATATATATATATATATATATATATATATATATATATATATATATATATATATATATATATATATAATTAGCTCAAATTTTAGTACAAGGCCAGAAGTGCCGGGAAAGGGTTAAATCGATTACATCGTCCCCAGTGTTGAACTGGTACTCATTTCATCGACCCCGAAGGGATAAAAGATGTAGTCGACCACGGAATTTGAACTGAGAACATAACGACGGACTAAATGCGTCTAAGCATCTGGCCCGGCGTGCTACCGATTCTGCTAGCTCATCGCTTTCTATCTATCTAACTATCTATCTATCTATCTATCTATCTATCTATCTATCTATCTATCTATCTATCTATCTTTCTGTCTGTCTGTCTGTCTGTCTGTCTATCTATCTATCTATCTATCGATCGATCTATCTATTTTTTGATGACTCGAGTGAGATTCAAGCTATTTCAGCGCATGCGTAGAAACTCCTTGATTGACTACCGATTTTTCATAGTAATGTCAATTATTTCCACCTCTGCATTTCGATAAACTTGGCCTTTTCTACAATGAGAAATATATACCTCCACCTCCTGCTTTCCACTCTCTCCAATCTGTAGCCAATCTTCTACAAAACGGCTCAACGTATCTTGCGTGCTTCATAATAAAATTTACGGAATTAATCATCAATTAATATTTTCTTCTCTTTACACAATCACTCTGCCATCCTTTTTAAATTCTAATAATAAAATATGCTTTAACATAGGCACATATCTAATTATCATGCAGACAACGTCCTGTGCAACCAGTATTTCTCTTAATTTGTGTCAATAAATATACAATTAAAACTCTTCACTTAATGAACTGTCGCTAAAACTTCGACCAGAAACAGTAGGAGTGCCATATATCCGCTGAGAAATCTTTAAGAAAATTTGGCTGGTGATCTTTCTTGTATTTGCCAATGAAAAATGTAATGTTATTTAATATTCATTTTTCTATTGCAGCAGATTAAAATATGGTCTCTATTTAATGTTCTCGATGTTGGCTTCAACTTTTGGCACAAGGCCAGGAATTTTAGGGGAGGGTGCTACTCGATTACATCGACCCGAGTGTTCAACTGGTACTTAATTTATCGACCTCGAAAGGAAGAAAAACAAAGTCAACCTGAGCGGAATTTGAACCCAAAATGTGGAAACAGACGAAATGCCAACAAGCATTTCGCCCGGCGTGCTAACGATTCTGCTAGGACACCGCCTTTTGACAGTACAAGATATTAAATGTAATTTCACATTTACAATTATATTGAACACTTGAAAGCTGGTTCCTCGTATGGCCATAATATTCTTTTATTCGATTACTTGTTTCAGTCATTTGACTGCGGTCATGCTGGAGCACTGACTTAAATGGTGTTAGTCGAAGAAATCGACCCCAGGAATTATTCTTTGAAAGCCTAGTACTTATTCTATCGGTCTCTTATGCCGTACTGCTAAGTTAAAGGGACATAAACACACCAACATCTGTTGTCAAGTGATGGTGGTGGTGGTGGTGGTGGGGAAAACACAGACACAAAGACATTTCTGTGCGTTTGTGCGTATGTGAGTACGCGTGCCGCGTCTGTGCAAGTACATACAAGTTGACACAGTTCTGCAATATATGTCACATGTATTGTCACATATATTGCAATAATGTCACATATATTTAAAAGATGCTGGGCAAATAGGATGATTTGGGATAAAATAGTGCGATGTAGAGAAAATTTATTGCTTCAAGTGAGAAAATCTGTGGTCCTTTATTTTCGGATCAATTCACTTCTCAAACTAACACTGTAGCTGCTGCAGATGTTTCCACTTGCTATTCCAAACGGCGATTTCTGGCGGTTTCAGAGTGAATTAACGAACTACTTTAGCTGCATCATTGCAGGTAGACTCCACTTTCCTCTCATTATTCATATGGAGAATACGAAATCAAGGGAACCACTTGACTACAAAAACATGAAGCATCCTTAACAGGATATATTCTTAATTGGACTTCGTAATTGCCAACTCAACCTCAGTGAATATTCACATCATTGTAACAAACCGAAGTATCCGTCAATAGGATTTATCCCTATAAAAGAATGTACTTCATTTAAGATCAAATCATTTGCCATTGACGCTCAGAAAAAGTTCCTTTAAATCTATCTGATCAATACACGAATGCAGTATGAAAGAAACCTTTATACTCCTGCAGAGATTATGACCTTTGCGCCAGCCCTGTAGCACCTTCTACACAACTAATGCCTTAATAACGTAAACATCCTCAGAATATATGAACAAATAAGCAAACACCGTTAGACTGTTAACTTCGTCGCGTGAAGCAGCAACAACAGGTATATGCCACCATGTTTCGTCGCTGATCTTTCGAGTCCAACGCGTCGTAGATCAGATGGTGTCTCTAAGCTAACTATAGGATACATTTTCCATTGTACTAATGAATATTTTCGTGATTCATTGGTAGCAAAGTTTTAAAAAATTGTAACCTATAGACTGCATGAATTTTACATCAAAAGGTTTAATAGGAGGAAATTAATTTCCTACCGGAAGCTTTACACATATGCCAGTCTTTCAACAGGCGAATGTTGATACGAAAGCCTTGGGTCGAACTTTTATATAACATCCACTTATATTTGAGTATATGCGTATGTATATATATTTTCATATGTATATATATAATATATCTTTCTCTATATATATAAGCGCGTGTTTGTAATATGCGATTGCAAGATAGTGAAAAAGAGGTGTGTGTGTGTGTGTGTGTGTGTGTGTGTGTCTAAAGCCTAGAGAAACACTGTTTTCAGAACAAATGGAAAAATTGAACAAATAAATCAATATTATTTTTTTCATCATCAATTTAAGCAAACCGTATATTAAATTTTCTGTTGAATTGTAAGTTGTTAAGCCTCATATTTACACTATTTGAATAAAATTAGATGCAAGGTTATATGCGTGTGTGTGTGTGTGTGCGTGTATATATATATATATATATATATATATATATATATATATATATATATATATATATATATAAACAAATATACTACTAACTATTTATATATCGATATTCAAATATGAGATTTATGTGTGTATATATATACATACATATATATATATATATATATATATATATATATATATATATGTATATATATATATATATATATATATATATATATATATATATATATATATATATATATGTATATATATATATATATATATATATATACACATATAAGTATGTATATATATATATATATAAGTGCATATATATATATACACGAATATGTATATATATATATATATGTGTATAAATACACACACACACACACACACACATATATATATATATATGGATGTATAAGTACATACACACATTATAAGCATATGTCCATAAGTGTGTACGTATAACGGACAAGAACGATGACTCATACTACACACACACACACACACACACACACACACACATACTTAGAGACACACAACCACGAATATACGTATGTATATGTATATGTATTTATGTATGTTAAGCAAACAAACAAACGATGAAAGAAAGAAAAGACCAGCGAAAGCAAGGAGAAGAAAATGTAGCAGATGTTTGGTAGAAATAAGGAATAATTCAATTTATTGTCATTATATAGAAGAATCACAACAAAATGTAGAGTACACGAATAAGTAGACAAAAGAACAAGTATTGCAATAGAACAACAAAGAAAATACTATAGAATAATACTTACTGTTGGTGTTGGCTATTCCTGTGATCTCCTGGTTATTGAAGAGACTGAACATCTTGAAACTTGTCTTTCTCCTTTCCTTTCCTTTCTCTTCGTCCTTTTCTTCCTTTCTTTTCTCCTTTCATTTCTCTTTTCCCTTCTTTGTCTATATATGTAAGAAATATATATATATATATATATATATATATATATATATATATATATATATATATATGGATATAGATGTTATATATATATATATATATATATATATATATATATATACACACACAGTTATATAGATATATACATATACATATATATATACATATCCATATATATATACATATATAAATATAGAAAATGCAATAATATATATATATATATCCTGTGTGTGTGTATATATGTATATGTATGACACTTCCAAGTTTATCTATATTTCAAAACGTACAAGTTGAACAGATTAATGGTCTGTTTGTCAGTCTGTCTGCCTATTTGTCTGTCTTTCTGCGTGTATGTATGTATATAAATATGTATATATATGTATGTGCGTTTGTACGATGTATGTATGTGTAATGTATGTACGTATGCGGATGTGTAAGTGTTTTAAAGATCTTTGTTTAGGATGAAGTGCAGTTATCATAAATCTTTTCGGAGCCTATGGGTCTCGTTAAAGAAAAGGAAGAAGGTACTCTCGCATCCAAGACCCGGTTTCAACCGCTGAGGGCATTGAAGGACTATGTAGTAGAGTTAAACAAGGGAACATATTGATATAGTCGACCGAAAAAGGTTCATCCGTATAGTCTCTGCAGCTCCATAATTCGGCAGAGTTGATAATGGAATTAGGTATTCGCTCGCGTTTGAGTCATAATTTCTCTTCTTTGAGATGACACTGTTCGAAATGAGACAAGTGGGAGCGGCTTTTTGGCTGCTGGTGATTTGGCATGGTTGACTGGATGATCAACCTGTTTTAATGACTGTACTTTTTGGCACTGGCGGAGAACACACGCGCACAGACACATATCCACACGCTCAGAAAGATACACATATAAATAGAGATGGTGAGAGAGGGAGACGGGAGAGAGGTGGAGGGAGGAGAGAGGAAAGTGAAGAAACAATTTATTAATTGAACATGATTGACAGAAACACTTTCCCTCTCCTCGTACGCTTAAAGATGAATTTGCTCACGCACATAAACGCACACATACAAACGGAGAGAGAAAGAGGGATAGAGAGAGAGAGAGAGAGAGAGAGAGAAGAGAGAGAGAGAGAGAGAGAGAGAGAGAGAGAGAGAGAGAGAGAGAGAGAGAGAGAGAGAGAGAGAGAGAGAGAGAGAGAGAGAGAGAGAGAGAGAGAGAGAGAGAGAAGAAATAGAAACAGCGATAAAAGAAGATAACGAGAGAAACGTTAAAGCGTCTGATGTAAAAAAAAATGTCAACGTCGAATCAATGGCGCTGGTCAAACTACTATGGCAAGACTTTTCATATCCGTCACAGCTCCGCTACAAAGGACGTACAGATAGAGTGTCTAAGCAAAATTATTTTGGACAGAATATACGGCAAGGAGACCAAGAAAACTGCAGGTGATATGCTTGAATAATATCCTTGGCCTTGGTTGGTCTCGCTTGTAGATTCAGCCAATATATTTGTTGACACTTCCTTGTGACGAGAACATCGGAACGCATATATATGTCTATGAAGGTGGATGGCTGGTACTTTTTGTTACGACAGAGGAAGCACAAGAAGCACTTCAACATCACAGAATGCTTGATAAGGCATGATTCTCTATGCGAACTCAACGCCTTTATTAAATAAAAGCTGATTGTCTCTCAAATTAAAAATCTGTCTTAAAAATGAGAAGGAATCATTAGATAAAATAGTGCTAGATACACCAGAAAATAAAAATGGATGGTCACGACTGGGATAAGTTTGATCATAGGTCCGTTTACCCAGGATAGATTAGTTGCTAAAAAACAAAAGCAATGTTAGTCAAGTTAAACAAAGAAGCCTCAGTAATGTTGCTCGTAACTGGAACACGTAAATGAATTTACTGCTTTGTCAGACAAAGATTATGGAGTCAGTCTATAACGAATACAGCGTGGAATCCCAAAGGATGGTCTGATATTCAACTCGAGCCTTTTACAACATTTAAACGGTAACTGGTGCCAAACATATTCCTCACAAGTGAAGTCGAATGGGCTTCATTTTGGTAACTGGCAACACCAATGAAACCTTGGAAGGTTTGTCATCTGGTCAATTTAGCCAGGATCTGTATCCAGCCAACTGAAGCTTGCGTCATGGAAATGTCATTTTCAGTACCACTGTGAAAAGCAATTTGAACGACAGGGTTCGCCCGTGCCGCTCCCTGACATGATAAGATGTGGTGAGATGATGTCATTGTTATTGTGGTAGATGGTTCATGTTAATGTAATGTTGTTGGTCTCGTGGAAAGTCTTCATTATGCTGATATTAATATTGCTGTATTTGTTGTTGTTGTTGTTGCTGCTGTTGTTAAGCCTTGTAAACAATTCGGTCGATATAATCGACTGCAATCATCCACCTACCAAATCTATAGCCGCGTGGCCTGTATTAGAAATCATTATTTTATGGAAATCAATAACAGAAATCATTAACATATCTATTATTATTATTATTATTATTATTATTATTATTATTATTATTATTATTATTATTATTATTAGTGGTAGTAGTAGCTGTAGGATAGTTGTTGGTGTTTTATCGTCATCATCATCGTCATCACCGTCGTCGTCATCATCATTATCATCATCAAAGATATCATTAGCATATGAAAATCATTAATATATGACCAGTGGGTGAAACGTTGAGACAGGCATCAACTGTATATCTGATGAGCACTGATCTCATCACTCGGATATCTCATGTCGCTGAGGATTTTCAATTCTATTTTGGAGAAGATAAAAACGAAATATTCCCAAGCGATATCTAATAGTAGAGCAACAACAACAACAACAACAACAACAACAAAAAACAGAAACAACAACAACAACACTGATAACCAGAACAACTACAAAGACAAGTGGGTTGAAGTAAAGGCTTGGGGGCAAAATATGACTGACAGAAACTGTACGGAAGTTCATCATACATCTGTATGTGTGTATGCGTGTGCGCGTGTTAGTGCATATATGTTCCTATATACTTATGTACGCACACACGTATATTCATATATACATTTATGAATATGTATAAATGTGTATATGTTTGTGTGTGTGTATGTATATATATATATAAATGTACGCAGGTATCTCTCTGTCTGTCTCTCTCTCTCTCTCTCTCTCTCTCTTTCTCTATCTCTCCCTCTCCCTCTCTCTCTCAGGAGTGGTTGTGTGGTACGTAGCTTACTGACCGACCACATGGTTCTGGGTTCTCATCCTACTGCGTATCACCTTGTTCCCTCGTTTTACGAGAAATATCGGGACATTTGGTTATCCCCCTCAACTAAAAAAAAGTTGTTTAATCCTCAATAAAGCAAAAGAAAAAAAATGAAAAATATTAATAAACAGGAGAACTGAAAAGATAAATAAACATGAAAACTGAAAAAATTGATAAACATGAAGACTGAAAAAAATTAATCTTACTGAATCTGATAACTTTTATATATCAAAACATACCATTACAATTGAATCAAAAGTATCTAACTCTTTTACTGCAATCTCTTGTCGCCACAATAACTCAATTTTTTAGTGGAGAAATAGCCCAATTTTTTAATGGCAATGCTTTAATGGGGGTGAGATAATCAATTAGTACCGCGACTTTTTTCAACTTAGAGTAAGGCATGAAAAATAATTAAATTGTGGAAAAATTAAATGAAATATTTAAAAAAAATATTTCCATAGTTTTCAAATAGGTGGACATTTTCCTTTTTTCTGTCTCCTTCTCTTTTACTTTTGTGAAGACTCCATAGGTAGGCACTAGCAGATCTGAAGAAATATCTAATATGAGGGATGCTGGTTCTGGATTTTGATTGTTTAAGCAGCAGTAGCCGAGGAAGGAGACGGCGAAGAAGAAGAAGAAGAAGAAGAAGAAGAAGAAGAAGAAGAAGAAGAAGAAGAAGAAGATGGGAGTGGTATGATATGACAGTCGTAGACTGTTTGTAAAATCTTCTTAGATGGTCAAGAGACCTGAAAGTGACCTCTTTGGTTATAGCAGTAGTGATTGAAATCGTTCTGAATAAATTCATGGGTAGAAATTGTTCTGCATATATCGTTTTTAATCTTTGCGTGGATTTTATTCTAAGGCCCTTGCAGTAGTGTCAACTGTGGTAGAAGCATTCAAAAGGGGTTTATATTTTGCTATAAAATATGACTCTTCGCTAATGCGCTGATTTTAGGTTGCATCGTCCCTGAATTTATAGAGGGGGACAATTCTCATATTATATATATATATATATATATATATATATATATATATATATATATATATATATATATATATATATATATATATATATATATATGCGTATAAGAAGGGATGACCACTAAGTGGATATCCGATATTCTAGAAAGAGGTCATCAAAGACCCAACCACAAAGAAAAATAATGTTCTTCAGAAAAAATTTGAAAGGTTAAAAATTACTAACGGACTTGCTATAATTGGAACTCAGTAGGTATCAACCCGCAAAAAATGCCGCGCGACATAACGACACGTTATGCTGCTGTAACGACTCTGCCGAATGTCAACCTTATCGATTGCTAATGACATATAGTAACGCGTTTCTTGACTCACTGAGTATAATTATTGAACCATACTTTGATCTATTGCCATTAATCAGTGTAGCAGAAGTTGAAAAATCTGCAATTTAAAAAAGTGGCGACGTTCCGTGTACAGATACCAAGATCATCCCAGATGGTGTCGTGCCACAATCTTGGATGACCAATATCTCAGTATCGATCTGGATGGATTAGACTGATGTCAGCGTGTTCAATAACTCGTACAATCTAGCTTTGTGACATTCTGTGAAAATATGTGAACGCATTCTCCAAATCCCATTACGTAAAGTCTTCCATAAAAAGTCATCGCTATCATCCTCAACCAATGCAAAATCGCTTCGTGCATTCGAAACAAATGATATCATTGAATCAGGTAACACTCGAAGTCGTTGATTGTAGTCGCATTACGGCAATACTCTTGTATAAACCTATTCACACTGATAAACTCAATGAAATTAAGGATTATAATGGTTTTCAGCATGTTAGTATTCTATAAAGCCAACAAGGTGATGGATACATTATACTTCGAGATATTTGCTTCAACTCGCTATGTTCCGAAGTCAAATTCCATTTGTATCCTTTCGTGGTTGATGTAAAAATTGTACCAGTTCAGGGCGGTTGTTTAGTGGAAATGTTAGAAAGTCGGAAGGGATTCCTTTGCTGTATCTGTCTTGGATCTTCGCATTCTACGTTTACATTCCACTCTCTCGCCGAGACACGCAGACACTTTGGAGTGGTGACCGATAGCCATGGCTGTGTGGTTAAGAAGCTCGCATTGCAACCACTTGCTTTCGAGTTCAGTTGTACTTCGCAGTCCGCTATAGTCCCAGGCCGATCTATACCATGTATGTGTATTTGGTAGACAGAAACTGTGCGGAAGCTCCCCCCCCACACACATACGCGCGCGTTTGTGTATGTGTCTTTGTTTTTGTCTTCCACCATCGCTTGATAACCGGTGTCGATTTGTTTACGTTCTCATAACCTAACGGTTCAAGCAAAAGATTCGTTTGAATAAGTGTCCGACTTATAAACAAAATAAGTACTGATGTGCAGGAGTGGCTGTGTGGTAAATAGTTAGCTGACCAACCACATGGCTCCGGGTTCAGTCACACTGAGTGGCAACTTGGCCAAGTGTCTTCTACTATAGCCTCGGGCCGACCAAAGCCTTGTGAGTGGATTTGGTTGACGGAAACTGAAAGAAGCCCTTCGTATATATATATATATATATATATATATATATATATATACATACATGTGTGTGTGTGTGTGTGTGTGTGTGTGTGTGTGTGTGTATGTTTATGTGTCTGTGTTTGGTTCACCCACCCCAACATAGCTTGATGACCGATGCTGGTGCATTTACGTCCCCATAACTTAGCGGTTCAGCAAAATAGAACAGATAAAATAAGTACTAAGTTTACAAATAATAAGTTCTGGGGTAGATTTGCTCGACTAAAGGCGGTGCTCCAGCATGGCCGCAGTCAATTGACAGAAACGAATAAAAGAATATAAGAATACAAGAATTTTCTCAGACTAAAGCCTTCCAAGCGGTGCCCTATTATAGGTGTAGTTCCAAAACTAGAAAAAAAAGTGAAAAAAAAGCAAAAAACAAACCCCAAATCTCCTTGGTTTGATTGGAAGAGCGACTGCCATCGCTTTGTCCGTTAGAAGACTTGATCTCACGTTATACATTAACGATGAAGCAGTAACATAGACGCTTACGTTCTTGTTCACTTATGTATCTTGATAGTATTCTATGCCATAAATGCCAACATATTTTGTCGTACATCTACACTGTGGTCACCGAGACTCTATTCCATTGCATGTGACCTGGTCCTAGGTGTGCGACAAACGTTTTTGACATTCTATAATTATATAATTTACTCACTAAATATAAGCAAAGTAAATAATACGTTATACCTTTGTTTTGAAAGGCTATCATGGCTCCACCTCGATATAATTATTTTCCTGAACACTTTTGTTTATTGTTTTCGTTTTTATTTTCTTATATGGTGTCTTTATTTGCAGCGTAAAGGAAATAGAATGAGGATTTAAAGCTCAGATGAACATGAAACGGAACCTACAGCAGCAGTGAGAGAAGGCAGTTTAATATTCACCTTGGTGAAGTTTAAAACCTCAGAATCGACAGTATTCATAGCTAGGAATACTTCATTACGTTGAGAAAAGACATGAAAATACATGAAAATCTGACATTTGCAAAGCATGTTATTTTAACTTCCGTAACATAGGAAGGCAAGAAAGATTTTATCGTCGGTGAAACATGACAATAAAATCTGTAGATTGTATAAAACGTCATTAAAATCCTTGTGTGGATCGCTAGTAAATACATACAACTTCATATTGAAGGTTGTCCCCATGAAACAACATTAAACAAGTATTTAAGGCTCCAAATACAAAGTAAAAAGGGGAATTATAAACAAGACAAAACTAAGCGATAGGAAATAGAAACTTTGCAAAGCTAAAGTTGTGGAAGCTAAAATACTGTGAGTCAATAATTTAGGATTCAAAAGCTGTGTCTTGATCCTATTGGGAGGTGTTCAACCTGTACATTGGTCTCGATTTTGAACAAATAAAGGACAGATGACTATCTGCCGAACCTCTCCCTAAAAAGAAACTCAAATTCCGGGAGGAACCAGGCATCCAGAACCCAAGAGTTGTCTTGTTCTACTTTGTCAAATTTCTCTCGAATGTTGTAGTTACGTTGTAGATGTCATAAATAAATAAAACCTATATGGTATCAGCATCCGTACAATCGCCTGACTTGCTATAATAGAAAAGTTCTAAATAAAATCAGAGCCTTCACATCCAAGATTCTTTAAAACCAAACCTATCATAATGTGGTCCAATGCACACACGCGCACACACACACACACACACACACACACACACACACACACACACACACACACACACACACACACACACACACACACACACACACACACACTCATAATGTATGATATACATGTGCGTGTGTTTATATGTACCACTGACAAGAATGACTTTTGCCTGTACTTCAAAGGAGCCAGCCTTGTCCCATTCTGTGTCACGCTGAATCTCCCTAAAAACTACGTTAAGGGTACACGTGGCTGTGGTGTTCTCAGCCACTTGCACGTTATGTTTTTTTTGCATGCTTTCTGATAATTATGTTCGCTATGTTTATAATGATTCGGGTTGACCTGGCGTTAAACAAAATGAGCAACAATAGAATAAGAATATGCATGTTCCCTTATAGTTTTATAATTCCCATTTTGTAGAGCCAATAACGGCGATTATTGTTTCTCTTAAGGTGGCAAGCTAACAGAATCGTTAACAGGTTGGACAAGATAAATAGCGACATTTCTTCCGGCTCTTAGCACTCCGAGCTCAAATTCTGCCGAGGTCGGCCATCACCTATCCTCCTCTCAGGAACGATGAAATTAAAAAAAAAACAATCAGTTATAAGGCTCGATATAATCGACTATTCTCTTCCCCTAAAATTGCTGGCCTTGTACAAAAATTTGCCACCATTATTTGGTCACTTGTGGCACGCTTTTAAATCCATGGTTTATGTAAGTTCTTAATTAGAAGAGAAAATATATGTGTACCCTCATATATTCTCTTTTACTCTCTTACTCTTTCATTCATTTCAGTCAATTGACTGCGGCCATGATGGAGCACCGCCTTTAGTCGAGCAAATCAACCCCAGAACTTATTCTTTGTAAGCCTAGTACTTATTCTATCGGTCACTTTTTGCCGAACCGCCAAGTTACGGGAATGTAAATACACCAGCATCGGTTGTCAAGCGATCTTGGGGAGGGGGACAAACACAGACACACAAACGCACGCACACACACACACACACACACACACACACACACACACAAACACACACACCCACACACATATATATATATATATATACATACATATATACGATGGGCTTCTTTCAGTTTCCGTCTACCAAATCCACTCACAAGTCTTTGGTCAGCCCGAGGCTAGTGCCCAAGGTTCCACGCAGTGGGACTAGAACTATGTGGTTGGTAAGCAAGCTACTTACCACATAGTCACTCCTGTGCCTATTGGTATATAAAAATCGGGTGGGCCATCAATGGCTTTTATCATTCCCTTAATAAAGGAATTTGCCAGAACTAGAACTTTTAATCATAAATCTACTCCATCTTGGTTGATCCGAAGCTAAACAACAACAATATGAACAATAGTAGACTAGGACTGTGTCTCCTCATATTTCTGTGTGTTAATATACTGCTTGGACCGTCAATGGCTTTTATCATTTCTTCTTATGAAGATGGAATGGTGGCGTTATTGGAATGACTTTAGCGAAAAGATTGGTCGTTCTCAGTTGATCTGGACGCTAAACAGCAACCACCACCAAGAGCACCACCACCACCACCAACACCACCATCAACACCACCATCAACACCACCATCAACACCACCATCACTACTATTACCTCAACAACAACAACAACAAAAACAGCAGCAGCAGCAACAACAACGACAGAAGCGACTATGATAACAACAGCAACATCCAGTGTGCATAGCCTCTCATATTTCTATATGTTAATATTCTGGTTGGGGCAACAATGGCTTTTTACCATTTCGGGTCGGTTGGTCGATAAATCAAATATCAATAGTAGTAACATGTGATTCATTTAGCTTAAACTACAGTCGTATTTCCATTTGCAAACCTTGGCCGTATGCCCAGTCGAAAAAAACAAAAACAAAAAAAAAGAAAAAAGAAAAAAAGAAAAAGAAAAATTCAATGTCAGATTCTGGTTGATATTTATATTGAAAGATCATTATGAGAACCGCCGCCGCGAACTTTGAGCATCTCCATGGCTCTTCCTTTCATCTGACATCTTCCGCTGATGCTGCGTTCTTAAAAATATATGAAAGGTTGCCGTGTTTCTTGTTGTTTGCTGCCTAGTAGTAGTAGTAGTAGTAGTAGTAGTAGCAGCAGCAACAGCAACAGCAGCAGCTGCAGTAGTAGTAGTAGTAGTAGTAATAGTAGTAGTAATAGTAGTAGTAGTAGTAGTAGTAGTAGTAGTAGTAGTTACTGTAGCAGCAGCAGCAGCAGCAGCAGCAGCAGCAGTAGTAGTAGTAGTAGTAGTAGTAGTAGTAGTAGTAGTAGTAGTAGTTGCTGTAGTTCGCATTTAGCTCCAGGCCGTGGGCGTTGTTGGTGACGATAGATGAATTCACCACGCTGCGCTGCTCATGTTCTTGTTGTTGTCGGTATTCGTTCGTCAGACATGACTGAAGAAAAAAAAAATCCTATGACAACAAAGACGTTCCATCCAAGACCATCACGTTTTCTTTTGAGTCACGACTACATTATCCTGGACTACATTATCTTCAGTAGCCATCTTGTATTGTTAGTTAACGCGACGTGGAGTGATTTTGAGAGATATTCCGTTGTTAATATTTCTTGTAGGTTGGGCTAACGAGGAAAAGTTTTCTCTCTTTCGCATCATAATGGTGATGTCTTCTTTTTTTTGTTTTGTTTTTCTCTTCTTTAAATATTTGCTTGCTAATTCGTCTTCGTATCCCGCTAATGGTGTTATCAATGATGTTATTGTTGTTGATGCTATTACTATTATTAGTTGAACGCTGACATAGTTGTTGCCGTTGATGTTGGTTCTGCTTTCGGTTACAAATGAAACTACATCTAATGGTATTATCTTTGGTGTTGTTTTTGGTGCTTTTACTGTGAAGAATGGAATGTTGTCACTGCAGTTGTTGTTATTGTTGTCAGGGATAATGCTGATGGTAGTGATGAGGATGTATTTGTTGTTGTGGTGGCGGTGGCGGTAGAGGTACTGTCGATGGTGTTCTTCTAGATGATGATATTCCTCTTGTTGCTGTTTCCGACGTAAGGAAATATTGCTGTGATGAACAGACGTTATTAAAAGTATTAATGGTCTGGCAAAGGACGTCTATCACCCGGTGGGATGTAAGGATATAAAAATAGACCCACACATAGATACAAAGATAAAGACAGGTAGACAGACTGGTAGATATATAGACATATATAAAGATGGCGCTAGAGATATAGAGGTCAATATCTAATCATACAAACAGACACATACACATACTCACACATACATACACACAAACATACACTCACACTGGTACGACTAGTAGCTTTTTAGATGCACAAAACATAAAGATAAAATGAAAACACAAACAGGCTTACAACCGGATATAATATATACACACCTATAAATGAATATATAATTTACACACATACATATCTATGTATGTGTATGTGCATGTATATAACTATACATGTGTGTATGTTTCTACTCTGAGACATATACTTACACAGACAGACAAATATATATACATATATATATGTTTGTGTGTGTGTGTATGAATATAATCTTGCACATATAAATACATCAATATATATGTGTGTGTGCGTGTGTCTATATATATTGTGTATTTGAGTACGTATGTGCAGATTTGAGCGTATACGTGTGCATGTACGTGCTTTTGTTTCCATATATTTTTACCATAATATAGAATATACGCTTTTTATGTGTGTGTGAGTGTGTGTGTGTGTGTGTGTGTATGTGTGTGTGTATGTGTGCTTGATTGATTCCGCGTGTGTGTGCGCGCAGAAAAGAGCGCGTGTGTGTGTTGGAAACAAAATTTCGGATGTGGAGAATGCAAATAAGATCATACCTCTTTTGACAAGAAGACCCCTTAATTTCGCCTACATCAAGTGATTGATAACAGATATTCACTTTCTCTCCCTCCTCCCCCTCTCTCACTGTCTACCCACACACACACGCACACACATAAATGTCGATAGACGTATACTTAGATACGTACATAGAAATGGAGAATATGTTTAGGTCTATACATATCTATATATTACTGTCTTTTTACTTTGTTTTGTATAAGTCTGGGTATATTGAGTGCTAAAGATAAGGTTCCAAAATCGTCGTGCTGGTGAAGGTTCAGAACCAGAAATACGCATCTTTGACTGTCTTCATATCACCAGTCAATAAGTCAGTCCCTTTCCTCATTGGCGTGTCAGTTTTGGAGAAAACTTAGATCTAGATAGTATCTCCCCTTCTCAAGTAAAGCTGATTAGAATTTCTTTTCGGTAATTATTGTATATCCTCTAAAGGTGGAAAAAATTTTGATATGTCAAGATTTTCTTGACATGCTAGTATGCTATTCAAATACATGCCACTGATCGATACAAGTTATTTTACTTACCTCATTTTCATTTAAATTATCTGACTGTCTGTCTGTCTGTCTGTCTGTCTGTCTGTATATATCTATATTATGTACGTGCGTGCGTGCATAAACATATACAGGCATAAAATATAAAAGAATAGTTAACCGAAAAATAACAGTTCCCACCTAACGACCAATTTAAGAGTGAATCTCAAGGCTGAAGTGGAGAATTTAGCTTCAATGAACTATAAAATTTACAATGTGCATGAAGTACTTGCTCGTAAGCCAAAATATAGTAACATCGGTATGTATGCCTGTACATATGTGTGTGTGTGTGTGTGTGCGTGTATGCTTAACCACTACGTCATATGCCCACAGGTATATGGCATAGTGGTTTAGAA
>NC_142934.1:110689643-110704643 GCF_046866305.1 Octopus bimaculoides | reverse complement strand
GTGCATGTAAATATGTATATGTGTGTATATATGTGTTTATGTATGTATATATATATATATATATATATATATATATATATATATATATGCATATATATATATATATATATATATATATGTTTGTATGTATGTATATTTCTATATATATATATATATATATATATATATATATAGTGAAAGAAAGATAGAGGAGAGAGGAAGAGGGGGAGGGAGGAAAAGATGACATTTTTCAATTTCCGTTCACGTTTCTATGTAGAAATGTAGAACATCGTTGTTTTAGGATCGATCTGTTGGTATTGATCTTCCACGAAATGTACCAGTTGGTGTATGTTTTTGTGGCATTGTTCCCTGATGTTTCTCGGTGCAAAATTGGATTGGCAACATCGGGAACGACCACAGAGAGATAATGGGCGTAAAATGAAAAAATCGACAAGAAAACAAAACCTTGAGTAAACTAGGCCGCATGTATGTGGTAGATCGATTTGTTAGAAATAGCAGCGAATTTCACTACGCTTTTATTATTATTATTATTATTATTATTATTATTACTAAAATAATGTGTTACATAATATGTATTAAAAATAAGACAGGGTGAAAGCAGTGAAAATACCTTCGATTATATTTCTTGTTGATGAGGATTGCGCTGGGCTGAGCAACACATGAATATAGATTGAGAATACCCTTCGAAAATGACATTCGTATATTCACTTGATTTCAACATCACACACCGTACACACACGCATTTAAACAGAAAGATGCATATTCTCAATTCTACAGGCTATCCCTAACAAACTAAATAAGCGTTTGATTGAACTATAATTTACTGCGTACATACGTATATACATACATATTTATATACCTCTATATATTTATATGTACGTAAATATCGAACAA
Source organism: Octopus bimaculoides (assembly GCF_046866305.1). NCBI lineage: Eukaryota > Metazoa > Mollusca > Cephalopoda > Octopoda > Octopodidae > Octopus > Octopus bimaculoides. The sequence continues at coordinate 110,703,749 of NC_142934.1, read as the reverse complement.
TGAGAATGAATGCTCAACACCAAATAGGTAGATGAAGATTCTTTATATTTGGATTAAGGTTACCATTGGTTCATGATAAGGAAGTCTTTAACAACCCAGTCTATCTCATACAGCATCGTTTTCGTCTCTATTTAGGATATGTGTGTGTATGTGTTCGTATAAATATATGTGTGTATATGTGTGCATGTGTGTATGTATGCATGCATGTGTGTATGTATGCATATATACTCATATACATATATATGTATGTTTATATATACTTCCAAACGGTATAAAGTATGGATCAAGCAGAACATTAGCTACAGTCGTTTCCTAAGTTGCTGAAGTTCATTATGCAAGTCGTTACGTAACGAACGCTTCTCAGCGTACCTATTCTTCAGGATGTTAGCATTTAGTTTACTTCCCGCGACAATGTATACTTCATTGAGATGGCTTGGCCCGAAGAATAGCCACAATGAAGGTTAGTAAGTTATAAAATTATTGTGGCTAATATTCTACCTGTTCCACTCCGTATATTTTTGTAGATTTTTATTCGCACTCTTAGCAGCAGTAGCTGATAAACGGAGGATTGAATTTTATAGTAACAATCAGCTTATCGAAATTTCTCTTGACTTCGATATGGGAAAAGTGTGTAAGTTACGGTGCTAATAGGAGCATTCGAGGATATGACAGTTTGAGGAGGAGATGGTTGCACCAGCACTCGGTTGGTACTCGTTTGCAACCGAAAATACGGAAGGAAGGTGAAATGAAGTCTTTTCATGAAAGACAAAACACGCTCTACGTTTGCTCTGTTCAGGATTCTAACTTACAACCTAAAAATCGTGAGCCACACAGGCTGGCGACTTAGATACATAACTTCACAAACAAAATAAGCAATACATTACAATAATTCCATTCAATTCATCTACCGTTTGACTACTGCTTATCTATAATATCTTCCTAACTATGGCCTGCTGACCAATTGTGAGTTGAAGGAAATGAATTCGTAATTAACTGTGTTTCATTGATACTCTAAGTTGGATTTGAACTCGGAAAGCAAAAGCGGAGATATTGCAAATCTTCTCTTCCGATGCTAAAACATATACAGTAATCTCAGGCCACTTCGCGGTTCACCTATCGGGGTTTATTATTTAAGCTTATGTCCATAGCTCCGTGGTGTTGTTTTGCAGTCATAAAAAATAAATATACGCAAATTATAAAAATTAAAAAAAAAATACCGTCCAGTACTGATTCTACTTCTCAGATTTTCACCTATCGCGGGCTTTTTTGGAATGTAACAACCGCAATAGTCGAGGGATTACTGCATACTTGAAAAGTACAACTAATCCGTTGCCTGGTTAAATTCTTGGGCTGAGATTACTAAATCCCTGGTGAAAATGGTCTGTGACGATCGTCCAAGGTGGTGTTCTTTCTCTTTTGACAATTCCATATAATTTATTCGAATTACCAGTGTTTATTCAGTCGAAGGCGGCGAGGTGGTAGAAACGTTAGCACACCAGGCAAAATGCTTAGCGGTATTTAGTCTGCCGTTACGTTCTGAGTTCAAATTCCGCCGAGGCCGACTTCGCTTTCATCTTTTCGGTGTCGATAAAATAAGCACCAGTTACAACTGTACTGGGGTTGATGTAATCGACTTAACCTCTCTGTCTGTCCTTGTCTGTCCCCTCTGTGTTTAGCCCCTTGTGGGCAATAAAAAAATAAGAAACGTTAGTACGCCGGACGAAATTCTTAGCGGTAACTCGTCTGCCGCTACATTCTGAGTTCAAATTCCGCCGAGGTCGACTTTGCTTTTCATCCTTTCGGGGTCGATTAAATAAGTACCGGTTACGCCCTGAAGGTCGATATAATCGACTTAATCCGTTTGTCTGTCCTTGATTGTCCTCTCTGTGTGTGACCCCTTGTAGGCAGTAAAGAAATAAGAAACGTTAGCACGCCGAGCGAAATGCTTTGCGGTATTTAGTCAGTCTTTACTGTCTGAGTTCAAATTCCGCTGAGGTCAACTTTGCCTTTCATCTTATCGGGGTCGATAAATTAAGTACCAGATGCGTACATTGTTTGATCTAATCGACTGGCCCCTTCCCCCAAAATTTTGTCCTTGTGCCTAGTGTAGAAAGAAATGTTTATTCGGTCGCCAACACACTTCTCTGTTCTTCAACTGGCTCTCGGGTAGTTACGATGACGACTGTACCAGTTGATCCGATCACCGGATCAGCCTGCTGGTGAATTTATTGTGAAAGTGCCTGAGCACTTCACAAACATGCGTACCTTCAGCGTAGTTCTCAGGGAGAATGTTCAAGGCTGGCCCTTTTGATTACAGGTACAACTAATTCTTACTAGCTGAGTGGACTGGAGGAACGTGAAATGAAGCGTCTTACTCAATGACATAACGCGCCGTCAAGAATCGAACCCACGAGCTTACGACTTTCAGCCGAATATCCTAAACATTAAGTCACGCGCATTCACTCGCTTCTTCATAGAAGAATCCAGCATCTTTATTGTATTTTAAACGTATTTTAATGAAAGGGGAAATACATCTCTTTATTCTTGTTTCAGTGCTATCGATTGAAAATTCGACAGGAACCGAAGAATCCTTTTTTCAGAATAACGATATAAAACACCTGAGCATACTGAAAATCATGAAATATAATACAACATATACATCTAAAATTTGCAATTTCCCAATTGGTGTGCCTCAATTATTTATCCGATCATCTATTGTTTTTTTAACAATATCTTCAAACATTGCCTAGAGGATATTTATACATATTCATACAGAAAATGTATAACGTCCATATGAACATATATTAGAAATGGAAAATTTTCTAAACTGAAATCCTTGTTGATTTTGTAAAACTGTCTTCACTTTCTCAGTTCTTTTTCATTCAATGTTTAAAGCCATTTTACCATGATTATATTTCCTTGTTTTGCATAATGTTTTACTTAGCTAGAAGGATATTTGATCTCCATCTTTTAGCATTCTGTACTTTGGCTTAAAAGCGCGTGTGGTGTTCATCATTTGCAAACTCTTAGTAATTGCAATAATGGGCCCATACGAAAGCTCCCGAGTTATTGTCCTCGATATACTTTTTCTCTGCTGAATAAGCATATTTATACCACCAACATACGCAACACCGCAACGTATGCATGCATACAACGGCCTCAAAGAAAAGTTTCTTTATATGAAGAATTCTGCACGCATGCTGGGCCTAAACAGAACCAGTGCAGAAATTATTCTTGTATTGATCATCTCATAATTTGGAGACGACTACAGATATTTCTCCGTTAAGCCTCACGTGCCGTCTTCACGTAGATAGTTCAAACTTTTTAATGCACATAAAGTTAATGCTAGATTTACTTGCTTAGAAAACATTGGTTCCAGAATTGAACGCTACAACCAAGGCACTTATCTATACCCAGTTTAAAACCACAGGTGCCGAAATCAAGCAACTTGTCCAGATTGGTGGATATTACTTTTCATGCCATGATCTTTAGAACTACTCAGAGGAACAACAACCCCAGCGGATGGTAAAATCAATATCCCTACTCCTACTTAGGGCCTAGCGAGAGTAAAAAATTCAACTTGCAAATCTCTTTTGAATGAGAGGCATAAACACCAAGGATATGACTATTCTAATGTAAACATTGCCAACTAGGCCACATCGAGAGAAGCAGATTGTTATGCTTCTACAGATAAAGAAAAAAGTTCTAAGTGATTTACAATTCTTAACACTGATATGTCTTTCTCTTGTGCCGGTTCCAACGAACTGAAACGAAAATAACTCGGTGGCTTACCTCTCCTATTAACAAAATGCTATTATGCATCACGTTTCTTCCCTTTCATCTCAGACATACCTTCATAATTCTTCAATGAATCCAACACACTCATTGGGAACCTAGCCTATCTGTGAGCGATAAGCAGCTACTTTTCAAGTCAAACAAGGAGCAATGTTTCACTAATTACGGTCATCCGATGAAAGAGTCGCGTGCTTATGTGCCTATGAAATAGGGTGACAGGTATATGCTTTAAACTCTCCTATCACGTGCATATATACACGCCTGTCGGATTCTCAGACACATTTCTAGTTCTTTAGCTGTTAACAATGGAAAATACCGAGGAGAGGCAACTCTGGACAGATTTAATTAAAGCCGTAGCTTTAACTGAAACGCAGTGGACAACGTTGAGTGAATCGCACTATTAGACCGCCTGGTCTAATGGTCCGGCAGGTCTAATGGTCCGGCAAGTCTAATGATCCGGCAGGTGTAATGGTCCCAATTTCACTCACTCGTCATCAGTCGAAATGACGTTATATTGCCGCCTAGTGAAATTGAACTCAGAACCACGTACATATAATGTCAGCTACATTAACCCTAGATTCATGTTAAAAAGTTATTAGCTCGTATAAAAATGTCAACCATAGTGATCCAACATTTATGCATATCATATACACTTTTAATAAGAGACATCAGAGAGAAATTTGGCTGCAGTTTATTATTGGTGAGAAATAGCAGCCAAATCATCCTAGGGAATACACCTGAGAGTTTTGGAAAAAAGAAAGGAAAGAAATATTGGATAATATTGTCACAGACACGCAATGCCAACAGGACAGAAAAACGAGATCGTGAAGAGTAGAACGCCTTTGATCGTGTGTCTGCTTATTAAACACCGGCATCAATATTAATATCATCAACAACAAGAATCATTTCGAAGGCATCGTCTGATATATTTTCTAACGTTTGGCTCAAGGCCAAAACTATTTTGGGATGGAGTCGAATCAATCGATTCTTCTTCAATATTGGTATTTGTTATATCGACCCCGTCTCTGAAAGTTACTGAATACTACCACGAATTTTCCCGTGTTCACACACACACACACTCACACACACACACACACACACACACACACACACACACACACACACACACACACACACTCACACACACACATACACACACATACACAAATATTATGCATGCTCTATTCTGTTTTTAATTATATAAACTCTTCCTCTGAAGAAGGAATTCGTTTCTACAAAGATACAAATCTCCGTCGCTGGAATGTAGATAACAAAAGCAATGTCACATTTTAAACTTGAGAAAGACGTGCATACTTTTATTGTTCCACTTACAGACTGTATGTGTAACTTTTGAGTTGGTTGGTTGATTTCTCTTTCTGAAAACCCTAACTGATCCATATTGTTAATTACACATTTACTTACAAAACCAAGTGCACCAATTATTGTTGGTAGAGCGTCGGGCTTACAATCATGAGGTAATGAATGCGATCCTCGGACCGGGCTGCGTGTTGTGTTCTTGAGCAAGACACTTAATTTCACGTTGCTCCAGTTCAATCAGCCGTAGAAATGAGTTGGGAGGTCATTGGTGCCAAGCTGTATGTTATCCAAGGGAAAGCAAACATCGGTGGTATGGAGAGGGGAGGCTGGTATGCATGGGCGACTACTGGTCTTCCATAAACAAACTTGCTCGGATTTGTGCCTCAAAGAGCAACTTTCTAGGTGCATCTCATGGTCACTCATGACCGAAGGGAGTATATATGTGAATATTCTTCTTCTGCTCTTTGATTTTCTATGAGATGTCCACATCATCAGGAAAGCTGACATCTCTGACATTACATACTTATTCATGACTAGAGCAAACAACAATATCCGGCCTCGTATGTTTTCACTTGACAGATGATTTGATGGGAATGTTCTACTAGGATTCCTTATTTTGATGTTTGTGTATGTATTCAGCAAGAGGTGTATTCTCTGAATTTATTCCGGGACAGTCTTTTTCCGATAAGTATTGTATATTGTTTTCGAGACAACGTTATTTAGCATAGGGAGGTTGTACCTTGACATTTTTCGGAAGCTGCTAATCATATGCGTGATGTCTTCCACAGATATATGTATGTAAGTATGTATGTATGTATGAATGTATGTATGTATGTATGTATGTACGTGTGTATGTATGTATGTATGTATGTATGTATGTATGTATGCTTGCATGTATGTATGTCATTATTCAGTTTATTTCAAGATTTCTTGCCAATAGAGATAGAACAGGTTTCTAACCTAGATCCAAGTTTCCTTCATTCGAATTTCAACAACATCAACAGGGTATTTTTTTATGTATGTGTTCTCATGAATATAGTTCCATATGTAGACAATCTCATATATACTTAAATGATAAACTTCTGGAAGATTTTACAGATTTTTGCAGTTCCAGTGATGGATTGGATCTGTAGTCTTCGAATTAACTTTCTCTTTTCTGGTTTTGAGAAGCCTCATTTCCCAAGAGTGGTATAGGTACGTTATTCTTTAAGCAAGATGTGCTGAACAGAAAATTTCAAATTCTTAAAACCACTACCGATATTATCTAGCTGCAGTTAACATACACAAACTTCTACAACATCCACGTGGCTAAAGTTCCAAGAATTATCGTTTCAGATCTACGACTGGCGGCAATAATAAGTATTAGGTGACTTCCTTTGCAACGTAGCAAAACAGAAGTCAATGAAAATAACATTTTCCAGGCAACTGCAGACTGAGATACAAATCTTTAACATATATCATCTGCTTGTTCAACCGTATAGTTTATGCGTGAGATTTCCGAGTAGCTTAAAGTTTCGTGGACGCGTAGAGCAAGCCTACCTTATCACGCGCTCCTAGCATTAAACATATTTGTAACCCCCACCAAATGTGTTTTGAAAGGTTCTTTCGTTTGTTCACTCACCCGTACACAGTCGTGTTTATATACATATACATACATGTGGGTGAGTGGTAAGACGCTTGCTTCCTACTCACATGATTCTGAGTTCACTCCCGCTGCGTGATGCCTTAGGCATGTGCCTTCTACTCTGGCCTCGGGCTGACCAAAGTCTTGGATTTGATAGACAGAAGGCAGCCCGTCGTATATATATATATATATATATATATATATATATATATATATATATATATATATATATATATATATATATATATATATATATATATATATATATATATGTATATATATATATATATATATATATATATATATATATATATATATATATATATATATATATATGTATATGTATGTATGAATGTATGTATGTATGTATATATATGTGTGTGCATATATAGCTATGTATGTATTTATGTGTGCGTATCTGTGTTTGTCCTCTCCCCATCGCTTGACAACGGATACTGATATATTTATGTCCCCGTAACTTAGCGGTTCGGCAAGAGTGACCGATAGAATAAGTACTGGGCTTACAAAGAATATGTCCTGGGGTCGATTGCTCCGACTATAACCCTTTAAGGCGGTTGTCCAGCATGGCCGCAGTCAAATGATTGAAACGAGTAAAAGAAAGAATATATATTTGTGACTTTGTTCCTCAGAAGGCTTCCATTACTCGATACTTAAGAAAGTAGATTATGTGATACATATTACTTAGTGATTCAGTGGTTAGTTTAAAAAGGCGAATACCGTTTCAACTCATAAAGATACTATTCACAACTAGGTTGTCAACGACCTCCATTTTGTTTATATTGAAACAGAAGTGCTTCTGTCAAGTAGCCACCAAATATAAGAGTGTATGTCTATGCACACGCACGCACGCACACACACACACTCATACACACACACACACCAGCATACACATATGTATGGTGGCACAAACGCAATCAAGAGCCATGATATATTAACGTGATTAATATGGATTAGAAAGAAGTAAGTCAAAGCGTTATGTAGACTTTAATTAGTGTCGTAGTCAGTCATTTGCGACCGCGTCATTCCATGCTACGAATTTCTACATATAATTCTCCAAATGTCTGCAAATATACGTCGATTTACAGATTGTGTTGAGCACTCTGTTTACGGAAAAATGTGCGTGTGCGACGTTAAATGACGATATACTTACGTATACGTGTGTGTTTGTATAAATGCCTATATAAATATATATATATGTATATATATACATATATATATATATATATATATATATATATATATATATATATATATATATATATATATATATATATATATATACATATATATATGTATATATATAGATACATATATATATGGATATAAATATAGATATATACATATCTATACACGTATATACATATACATACATAAAATATGCATACATGTTTTTCATTTGATACAGTCACACACATATATACATATACATTCGTACATACGTACATACATACGCACACATAAACACAGTTAGATATACATGTATACGTAGGTTTATTTTTACGTTTATTTATATATGCTTCTGTGCGTAAATATTAATATATGTATGATTGTGCGTGTATGTGTGTATGTGTGTATGTGTGTATGTATGTGTGTGTGATTGAGAAGAATAGCGGTAGAGATTCACTAGATACAAGACGGCGTAATAACGGTTCCAACCGAACAATAATGTTATCTCTCGTTATAATCGCTGACCAATTATTTAGTGCCAACTCTTTATATTGTTTTATCTTCACATATAATTTCATTTCCGCTCTGGCTACTCTTCTATTTCTTCTCTTTTATCGATAGTTTGCATACAAATACCCACAAGCTCATAAACACAGACAAATAGAGATAAACACATACACATATATACAATCACACACGGACACACACAAACAACAGCAGTAGCAACCAGATAGACAATATATCCATCTATTATACATTCGTGTAGTCGGTTATTGTGAGTCATGTACATATAGTTACCTATCTATCTATCTATCTATCTATCTATCTATCTATCTAACTGTTTCCCAATTTATCATCCTTTTCCTCAAATATTTGTATATCTGTATACTTGTTGTATTTCTCCCTCTATCTTTCTCTCGTCCCCTCTCTCTCTATCCATCTTTCCGTCTATATGTATATATATATATATATATATATATATATATATGTGTGTGTGTGTGTGTGTGTGTGTGTGTGTCTGTGTGTGTGTCTGTGTCTGTGTGTGTGTGCCTGTGTGTGTGTGTATGTGTGTGTGTGTGTGTGTGTTTGTGTAGAATGAGAGAGAGATAGAAAGGAACAGGCAGATAGACAGAGAGAGAGAGAGAGAGAGAGAGAGAGAGAGAGAGAGAGAGAGAGGAGAGAGAGGGAGAGATTAAAGATGTATTAAAGCTTGTGTATATATCCTCATATACACGAATGTGTGCAATATATAAAACCACAGAGTACTTCCACTATACTATACCTCTGCGTATAGCAATATGTGTATAGATAGAGATCAATGGGAATCTATATAGATATATATATATATATTTATCACAACAAGGGGAATTAATAATGGTCTAAAAACATGCATTCACACACATTTATATGCTCACACATACACAAGCACATACGCTCATACGCACATACGCACGCAAATACACACACTCATACATGTATACAGACACACACGCACATACATAGATACATATAACCAATTTCTTTTGATCTAACTATATTTTTGCGTAATTCAGTACACGTTGATATATATTATACCAAGGGTAACACCAATCTTGCTGCTTGTATGGCCTTGTATGTCTGTGTATGTATAGATACGTACATGCATACATATAGACAGGCAGATAAACTGACACGCGCGCACACACACACACACACACACACACACACACACACACACACACACATATATATATATATATATATATATACTTAGATGTGTATACTGTGTAATTCTCAATGTAAAGAATGAAGATCATAGTTCAATATAAGTGTGAATACATGTACATAGATCTATGTACATAGATCTATCAACGTGCACCCTTATGCACTTAGTCTATTTCATAAAACAATTCACATATGACGAAGAGTAATGAATCTGAAATGTGCATGTCTTCCTGCCTGCCTGCCTGCCTGCCTGCCTGCCTGCTTGTCAGTCTGTCTGTCTAACTATTTATCTCTCTGTGTATGTACGCATGTATGTATATATGTATGCACGTATGTATGTATGTGTGTATGTATGTATGTATCTATCTATTTATCATCTACCTACTTATCAATCTCCCTCTCTCTCTCTCTCTCTCTCTCTCTCTCTCTCTATCTATCTATCTATCTTTCTGTCTGTCAGTTTGTCTGTCTAACTATTTATCTTTCTGTGTGCATGTATGTATCTATCTATCATCTACCTACTTATCAATCTCTCTCTGTATCTATCTTTCTATTTATGTATCTATCTATCTATCTATCTATCTATCTATCTATCTATCTATCTATCTATCTATCTATCTATGAGTGTTTCTTTAATGGCATGTCAACATTGGAGAAATTCTCGATTCTTGCGATTGGAGATTGTCTGAGTTTCCATTTGGTAATTATGACACGTCCTCTACAGGCGGTAATAATTTCATAAATCAATAAATTATATTGTATGACATTTGATATACATGTATTTGTGTATGTTGTGAATATACGTGCCACTGGCTACTATGAGAGCTTTCTCTTTGCCCATTATGCGTGGCAGTAATTCGTATTGTATGACATATTACATATACACATTAAAATTGCTAGATATAGATAGATCTTACAGTTGTTTCGAAAATTCGGCTAGTGAGTGATACTAAATAGCATATTATACAAAGATACAAAGAAGCATATACAATGAGGGAATTACTATATCCTGTGAATTGGCAAAACCCAAAAGGTAATAGTAAATCGTATAAAGCAGCTACATTTTTTCATTAGAAGGGGAAAAGGGGAAATGTGAAAGCTAGAGTAGCAGGTAACATATTTAGGATAATACACAAGCATACAAAACGGAAAAAAGATGTATGGAATAATCACTAATAGAAAGGAATACGCGGAAAAGATGGAAAGACATGTAAGGTCAAGGAAAAAAAAATTGAAGAGAGAGAAGCGTAGAAAAAGGTAGTGAAAGACGATGCAGGTGAGAAAGAAAAGGTAAATAAAGACTCAAAGACTTGTGAAATGGTTGTTCCATCGGTAAGAAAAGCTAGACTATCAACATGAGGTTGGAACTCATGTTTGAGATGTAGATAGCAGAGAATAAAAGGGATAAATTTAAACGAAAGAGGAAATGCAAGCGAAGTAGTCTGCCTTCTGTATATTAGATGCAGTAACACCGTTTGGGGACCTGATATAGTATAATTGTTTAATCGTGTAGATGTGAATGGTGCCAATATAAAATTATAAAGTAGAAAAATATATATGATACATGTGCAGATATTGCTGGCAGAAACGTTAGCACGTCGGGCGAAATGCCTAGCGGTATTTCGTCTGCCATTACGTCCTGAGTTCAAATTCCGCCGAGGTCGACATTTGCCTTTCATTTTTCGGGGTCGATTAAAAGATTACCAGTTAATCACTGGGATCGATGTAATCGACTTAGTCCCCTTGTCTGTCCTTGTTTGTCTCCTCTATGTTTAGCCCCCTGTGAGCAATAAAGAAATAAATATACAAGATGGCCACAAAATCACGTACCATGAGAGATATCAAGTATGCTTTATTAGCAATGAAGTAGGCAAACCATTACAAATGCTCAAAGTGTTGGCCACGTAGATTTAAACAATTGTTTATACAGAATTTGAAACTGATGAACCCTCTGAAAGAAGGTCACGAATAAGAGATTTAAAAGCTTTTGAATTAACAGTAAATCGACGCAAGCTGAAGTGATGACCAGACGTTCACCACCCACATATATCTAAGCAAAAGCATGAGTAAAAGTAATTGCAAAATACGTGGGAAAGTGAGTTAGAGTAAGGATCGCATAGAGTTTGGCATCTTTCTCCACAGAGAATGTGTATGAACGAGTGTATATTTGTGTGTGAAATCTGTTCTGCTGGATTTATCGTCGTGGTTGAAGAGGATGATAACACGACACTCAGTTTCCCTCCTCTGTCTCTCTCCCCCCTCTCTCACTTTCTCTCTCTTCTTCTCTCCGTAGTCTCCCTCGTTGTTAGGATGCTGCTGCCATGGATATTTTTCATCCGAGACATGAGGTCAAATATGTTGCACTAAAGATTCCACAAACCAGCAATACTCAAGTGATCACATCCCAGATCTAAAATGCCGAATATTTTTCTTAAATTCGCATACTTCATTCATAACTATGTCACATGCACCTTCGGATTCAATAAAGAAGATGCTTTACACTGCTCCGTTCTCTCCTGTCGCATTGCTCCCACAACAAATATTTTCTAATCTGGACATACCCAATATTCAACATTTTCGCAATAAATCCTTGCTCTGCTGCTATCATTTCAAATTTGGAGATTTGTCAAAATAGATACCTCTACACGACAAATCTTTTTGCTACCCCTAATTTTTCAATGAAATCATTCCAAATACACTGTACAGCATAGATTTCGTAGACTCTCAATGCAACATTATTAACCAACTTAGTGAAACTGGTCTAATTTAACCTGTCTAGTGGATCTCTTTGCCTATTATTTTTGTTCTAAAATACTAACCGCTGTAAATTTTGCCAATGAATAACTAATTTCCCAACAGAAACGTCTTCTAGATAAGCGTGAATGCTATTAACACTCTGAAGGTATTCTGAGGGAATATATTTCTAATATCATTGTGGCAGTAATCTTCATCAGCGTGTAATTCCTCTTATTTTAGTCTGTATCTTGTTATTTAGAAGAAATACTATTTAGTCTCTTGTATACCTAGTTGTAGATGTATTTCATGGTCGTACATAGAAGAACATATTCCTGTATTTATATTTCCATAGAATATTTTGCTTATCAAGTCAAGCCATTACAGTTCGTAACCACCACCACCTTCTCAGCTAAAAAGTCATATATTTTATGCCAGGTTTTGGCATTCCTTTCGATACTATTTGGAAATTTCATCATAGAACCATTTTCGAGACTGAGATTGTTGAAAAATACGCAAATTACACATTACTAAACATAGGCGTAGGAGTGGCTGTGTGGTAAGTAGCTTGCTTAAGAACCACCTGGTTCTGTGTTCAGTCCCACTGCGTGGCACCTTGGGCAAGTGTATTCTACTATATATATTTATATATTTTTGTAGTTTCACCTCATAGCTCTGGCCATCCTGGAGTACTGACATTTTGCTACACTGGTATTACTGAGATCTTTCTTTAATATATGGCACTTGGTCTAGAATAGAGTTTGATGTAGCAACCTTCATTTGCACCTCTTGCCGTGAGGTAGGTTCATCTGGAACTCTCGACAAGAAGAGGTTCAGCCTTGATTTAAAAACGCCTACATCTACTTTGTGGAGATTCCTCAGGCTCTTAGGGAGAATATTAAAAAGCTGTTAATAAATATATACATTACTGAAAAGTAGTAGGTTTTCATTTCGTCTTCGGATTGTGTGAGTTCGTGTGTTGAAGTATATTCTGTTGTGTCTGGGGAGAGTCATTCTCTTTCAGTGCCTTATAATTTAACACACTCACCGGTAAAATTTACTCTCATTTCCTTCCTTATGTTTCTAAACTTTTCGTTGCGTCTTGGAAAGGTTGCAAAACGTAACGAAAATTTTAGAAAATTAAAGAAGGAAATGAGTGGGAATTTTATTGGTGTGTGTGTTAAATTATAAGGCACTAAAGGAGAATGACTGTCCCCTGACACAACAAGGTGTGGTTTTCAGTTTAATCTTAAATACTTCTATATCAACACACACATACGTATGCATGTGGCTGTGTGGTAAGTAGCTTGCTTACGAACCACATGATTCGGGTTCAGTCCCACTGCGTGGCACCTTGGGCAAGTGTCTTCTACTATAGCCTCGGGCCGACCAAACCCTTGTGATTGGATTTGGTTGACGGAAACTGAAAGAAGCCCGTCGCATGTGTGTGTGTGTGTGTGTTTGTATATGTTTGTGTGTCTGTGTTTCTTCCCCTAGCATCGCTTGACAACCGATGCTGGTGTGTATACGTCCCCGTAACTTAGCGGTTCGGGAAAAGTAACCGATAGAATAGGGACTAGGCTTACAAAGAATAAGTCCTGGGGTCGATTTGCTCGACTAAAGGTGGTGCTCCAGTATGGCCGCAGTCAAATGACTGAAACAAGTAAAAGAGAGTAAGAGTAATATATATATATATATATATATATATATATATATATATTGTTGTACTTGGGGATGGTCATATT
>NC_142934.1:110652143-110684643 GCF_046866305.1 Octopus bimaculoides | reverse complement strand
ATGAAGGTTACGAGCTGGCTGAACCGTTAGCACCCCGAGCAAAATGCTTACCGTTATTTCGTTCGTTTTCACGTTTGTGTTCAAATAAAGCCGAGGTCCACTTAGCCATTATTAATATTGTTATGATCAGTATGGTTTGACCAGTTTATACGAAATTGCTCCTTGCATCAGCAGTTGCACCTCTGTGCTGGAGTATGAACGGCATTACCTTCCATGAATACAGCGATGTGTTTGCAAACTACATCAGTATTGATTCGTAATGTGGCTTGGCTTGTTGCTGATGTTATTTCAATGTGACTTTTGTGCAGCGCAAAATGTGTTTTAATGTCGGACGATGTATGTTGTAGAGTGTATGGTTTCGTTAACGTGAATAGAATTCAGCTCTGCAGAATGTTCTTTCTCTTTGATATTGGTAGCATATTCTGGTGTATCAGCTATGTTTTCTATTATTTTATGTGATGTTCATATTGTAGCGTATGTCACATAGGCTGTAATATTTTAATAGGTGTTCATTGCATAAGGTTTGCGTTATGTATAGAAAAAGTAATATTTGAGTTGTATCTTTGAAATGATTGTTGAACTGTGGAAAGTTTTGAGCTCCGATCGAGTTCAGAGGTTTCTGTTCATATTTTTTGACTTACCTTTTTTTAAATCATCTTTCTTGAGCCCTATGACTCTCAAGACCCGTTAATCAGTTTTAATGGCGTATAAGTGAGCGAAACAATGACGTTTCCTCTGAATGGGATGCCTGTCCGTTGCATGGTCCGAGGACAGCAATTTTGAGGGGAGGGAACGTGCTAACGATTGCGACACATCAGCATAACTAGTGCACCAGTTATCATTAGTAATTTCATGTCCACATTCTGTTTATTTTAATTTTATGATCATCATATAAGGACATTTTCCACCGGCTTTTGGAAACAATCTTTGTCAGAAGTGATGGTCACTTCGCAGAACCGTCAGCACCACTACGATCATTGACACTGTCACTCCCGACAACATCATCATCAGCATCAGCATCATCCCAACTACCAACACCACTATCAACGCCATTACTGTCCCCGACTAACACCACCACCGTCACCATCACCATCAACACCGCCAGCACCAGCACCGCCGCCACCACCACCACCACCACGACCACCACCGCCACTGCCACCAACACCATTTCCACTTCTTACTACTCTATCCCCACCATCACCATCGTCGCCACCACATCCACCACCACTACCACCACCTCTAATACGACTACTACTACTACAACCGCTATTTCTTACAACTACATCGCCACCACCGCTGCTGCCACCACAACAACCACACCGCCACCATCACCAACTCTAGTACCTCCACCACCACTCAACCACCATCAGCACCACCTCATCCACCGCCACCGTCATCATTTCGACCACCACCACCACTACCACTACCACCACCACCACCACACCCAGCATCACACACAACCTCCATCACCACCACCACCACCGCCACCACCACCACAACCGCCACCATATGTACTACCACATAGACACACCACCACTGCCACCACCGCCACCATATCTACTACCACATAGACACACTACCACTGCCACCACCGCCACCATATCTACTACCACACAGACACATCACCACCGCCGCCGCCGCCACCACCACTGTATATATTGCAGCATTTTGCCACCACATGCAGTGTTAATTATATTCAGTTGTTGTAGACATAAACACAATGTATGTCAAAATGTGTTAACGAGGTGTTTGAAAAGTTAAAATTAAAGTCGACATATTTTGAAGGGGGCAGTTTATACAGCGTCAGTGTGTGTGAGAGTATGTGTGTGTGTGTGTGTGTATCTGTTTGTATGGGGGCTGGGGGTGCATGCGGGTGCAAGCGGGAGCGTGTTTACGTGTGCATATGTGTATCTGTTTGTGTGTATCTGTGTATGCGTATGTCGACTTACGTGTTTCATGCGTGAACGTGAGAGATTGTGTGCACCTGAAAGTATATGTGTGCGCATGTGTGTGCACGTTTCTCTATTTGCGCGATATTTCAGTGCGTCTTTTATCAACTGAAAGTTCATGTAAGCGTGTGTGCGTGTGTGTGTGTGTGTATGTGTGAGACAGAGAGTGTGTGTACGTATATCTGTGTGTTTGTTTGTGATATGCATGAAAGAGAGAGAGAGAGAAAGAGTGAGGGAGGGAGAAAGAGCGACTATTTATGAGTGTGTGAAAGAAATTATTTTCTACTGTAAGCACAAGGCCCGAAAGTTTTGGGGGAAGGGGCCAGTCGATTAGATCGAACAATGTACGCAGCTGGTACTTAATTTATCGACCCCGAAAGGATGAAAGGCAAAGTTGACCTCGGCAGAATTTGAACTCAGAACGTAAAGACTGACGAAATACCGCAAAGCATTTCGCCCGGCGTGCTAACGTTTCTTATTTCTTTATTTCCCGCAAGGGGCTAAACATAGAGGGGACAAACAAGGACAGACAAAGGGATTAAGTCGATTATATCGACCCCAGTGCGTAACTGGTACTTAATTTTTCGTCCCCGAAAGGATGAATGGCGAAGTCGACCTCAGCGGAATTTGCCGCTAAGCATTTCGCCCGGCGTGCTAACGTTTCTGCCAGCCTGCCATATGTATATGTGTGTCGGTATATATCTGCTAATGTGTGTTTGTGTGTAAAAGTTTGTATATGTCAAAAACTGTGACTTTCCCTATGTATTCTGAGAAAGAATTCGCGTATATTTGTCTGTGAATGTAAGCTGTATGTGCACTCGTATTAGTTTATGTATGTGAGTTTGCTGTGAGAGAAAATTTGTGTAAACTTATGCTTTTCTGTGAGATTTAATTTCGCAAGAATTCAAACCGATCTCTAGCAAACTAACAAAATTTTCTGTACGTCAAGACATTTCCAGCGATTTCTGGGTATGTGCCTGAGTTAATGTCTGCGGATACACAGTGATGTGTGTGGATGTGCTTGCTCTCTTATACTAGGCGCACGTATCTCTTTAGTACACGAATGTGTGTAGCTACTGTTTGTTAATATGCGTGCGTGTTTGTGTATGTGTGTGTATTTTCGTGGATGTATGCGTGTGCGCGTGTGTGTTACATGACACACGTGCGCTTCGCTGTGTATGACCATCATTACAGCAAATTTGAATGGCGAATCTTTGGAATATTTTACAAATAGGCGCAGGAGTGGCTGTGTAGTAAGTAGCTTGCTTAACAATCACATGGTTCCGGGTTCAGTCCCAGTGCGTAGCACCATGAGCAAGTGTCTTCTACTATAGCCTCGGGCCCTCCAAAGCCTTGTAAGTGGATTTGGTAGATGGAAACTGAAAGAAGCCCGTCGTGTATATGTATATATATATGTATGTTTGTGTGTCTGTGTTTGTCCCCCCAACATCGCTTGACAACCGGTGCTGGTCTGTTTACGTCCCTGTAATCTAGCGGTTCGGCAAAAAGTGACCGATATAATAAGTACTAGGCTTACAAAGAATAAGTCCTGGGGTCGATTTGCTCGACTAAAAAAGGCGGTGCTCCAGCATGGCCGCAGTCAAATGACTGAAACAAGTAAAAGAGTATAGAGTAAATGTCCAATAAAGAAGTAATCAATTGGATTTGAAGAAGGCATGTCAGTTTGCGTTGTTCCTTCTGGGAAAATCCCATCATTTACATGCTGCAGTCATCTTTCGGTCAGCTGTTTCTGACTAGTTGGCATTCTTCCATACTGACACAGTACAAACGACATTTTCTACGACAATGTCGAGGTTTCGGGGTCTCCTCCTGCGAGCTGGCAGAATGATTTGCAGCAAATCTTACGGTTCTTTACGTTCCGAGTTCAAATCCTGTTGAGGCTGTCTTTAACTTTCATCCTTTAAGGGCCGATAAAATAAGAGCTTCCTGAGCACTGGTAATCGGCGAAACTCCTTCCTACGAAATTTCAGAATTTGCACCTATAGTAGAAAGGATTATTATTATTATTATTATTATTATTATTATTATTATTATTATTATTATTATTTATTATTGTTATTGTTATTGTTATTGTTGTTGTTGTTATTATTATTGTCTTTGCACAGCTTCTAACGCTGGAGATGTATAACAGTGTCAGTTGTTCACTACCAGTGAACTAAGGTAACAGCTGTTATATTTCGAGCACCTTCCGGAGTTTGCGAGCGGTTCCAAGCAATGCTGAGATTCTTGCCCACTGTTCCCTGGGCTCTGGCAATTATTGGTAATACTGCTACTTTTTCACCGACCACAATTATTATTATTATTATTATTATTATTATTATTATTATTATTATTATTATTACTATTATCATTATTCAGTAGTTTTATTTTTATAGCGTGTTTTCACTTCACTACCGAGCGCAGCTCTGTGTGCCTTGGGTACGTGCTGTGGTTTGCTGTGATGCTCTTATGGTTACTGCATTGAAAGTGTTTTGCGTAGGATGTGTGCAGTGCCCAGTAGTGCAATTTTCTGTATGTTATATATATTTGTAAGTCCTGGTGTTTTTGTTATGTATTTGTCTGAATATTTTTTTATCATTCGATTTACCTCTATTTCCAGGATTTGTATTTTGAAAGTTTCTCCATTTCTTTTAGGGAAACGTTGTCTTATGCTGGTATTGAAACATCAATTACAAAGCATTTTTTTCTTCATGTTCTCTGACAACTATTCTTCTTCTTCTTCTTCTTCTTCTTCTTCTTCTTCTTGGCGTTGTTGTTGTTGTTATTATTGTTATTGTTATTGTTGTTGTTGTTATTATTGTTATCATTTTTACTCAGGTTTTGTTAGAACTCCTGGAGTCATGCATGCGTCTTGACTACCACCACTAGGTCCGGCTTGTGTTTTAGCATCTGGTGTGCTTGGAATGATAAATCCTATGGGATTTTTGCAGGTCACCTCTAAATGGAACCACCATCACCTCTAAACATTACGACCATCAATGACACCACCACCACCATGTAATATACTTTAGGTATATCATATAGTTTATATATGTATATGTCTATCTTTATCTATCTTTCTATGTATGTATGTATGTATGTATCTATCTATCTATCTCCACCCCCCCTCTCTCTCTCTCTCACACTCTCTCTCTCTCTCTCACTCTCTCTCTCTCTCTCACACTCTCTCTCTCTCTCTCTCTCTCTCTCTCTCTCTCTCTATATATATATATATATATATATATATATATATATATATATATATATAACTATTATTAATAATAATTACCTATGAGGTTTTTATTCCCATGCTGGTCACTTGATATGATCGGTATTTTAAATTACGATCTTATCCTTGTTTATATAAATATATATAGATATATACATACATACATACACACACACACACACACACACCTATATATATATATATATATATATATATATAATTTATAATCATAAATATATAGGGATTGACAGTAACCTGCTTCTCCAACATACTGAGAATTCAGAAATAGCAGTCAAAGAACTACTGATTTCAAAACTACAAATTATTACTCCAGATTGATCGCTATCAATCTGGAGTAATAATTTGTAGTTTTGAAATCAGTAGTTCTTTGACTGCTATTTCTGAATTCTCAGTATGTTGGAGAAGCAGGTTACTGTCAATCCCTATATATTTATGATTATAAATTATTATTTACCGAAGAAGGTTTTTTTCATACTGAGCTACCCGGCAGAAATTGTTAATTATTAATTTTACTACTAATTGATGATTCCCTGCCCTGCATATCTATATATATATATATATATATAAATAGTTCAAATTTACAGAAAACGTATATATACATATATATATATATAATATATATGATATACATATATATGTGTATATTATAAATATACATATGATAATAAGGTAAACGCTTGGAGTAAACCCTTACAATTTACAAATACATGCATACGTACACACACACACACACACACACACATGAATGTATGTATGTAAAATATATATGAAGCTCTCAATTATGGAAGCTCATAATTCTTAAGTCAGGTTGTATTATAATTCAACTGACATAATATTTTGCTGACGGTGTGATTATCTAACTTACTGGTTGGCTGTGTTTGCTGTGTTTGACTAGACAAGCTAGTTTCTCTGCCTTGTGTCAGATACGTAATTCAACTGACATTGCCAGATTGGAAGTGAGTAAATATTTTTGGCCGAAAATGTTTACTTATTACGAACGCCTAGCTTTGTTTACATTACCACATCGGTTTCTTTGAAGGTGACGTCATACGAAGACTGTTTTAAAAAAATTATTGGCACGAGGTCAGGTAAAGTACTTAGACACAAAGATTTGTGTCAAACTAGGATATTACATTGGACAGAAAAGATTTGTAAAGGCTTGTAAAGATAATAATTTGTTTAGAGTTTCTATTATGGTATATCATAACCGCTGTTATCGATTAATAACAGTTTGTTGCCCTTATATTTCCTTAGGAGATATAAGAGCAACAATATTTTGAGTCCGACCGTATGAAACTACATAATCGCTAAATATGTATTATATTTACTAAGCTATCTCAATGCATGCTTACGCATCTCTTGCCTGCAGACGATTCTCTTGCAACAGAAAACTCAATTGGTCCGATACGTCGAAGAATATTGCTGTGTAATGAATTCTATAGATATATCTAACTTTGTAACATTAGATATAAAATTCTGTACTAAATTTGTCTTTATAAGTTGTCTTCATTTTAATGCATTACGTATATATTTCAGATGCACACACGCATAGACACCTACCCCCCATACTCACACGGATAGAAGTATAATGTCCATGTGTAAGTGTGTGATTATATATACATACAAACACACATACATACTCAGATACATAAATACGTATAAATATACATATTAGTGGTAACTCCGGCACCCGGGCCGTTCGGGCTTGGCACGAGTATAAATTTAGTAAGTGAACGTGCATTTATTTGCAGGCTGATTTAATTTCTGCTGACACTGACTTCAAGTACGTAATTTCAGCCAATAACTCGGGCTGCTTTTATTGAGCAGAGTCGCAGTTCATTTATTTTCGTTCAGCGTCTGGAGGTCGTCTTAGAAGTGCCGTGTGTCAAAAAATATCTTTCGTAGCAGATGTTCTCTCGACAGCGTTCACACGCACCTGACTCGGCCTCAGAAGTTACAAATCGAGTTGCTATATATAAACATAAAGATTAAAAGTAATTCAAATTCTATGTTTTCTTGAAACAATAAATTTCTATATAGAGATTCGGATTTAAATCCCAATCTACGAAAAGTTTCCGTTCTACAATATTCTTAAAGGAACAAAAAATTTATCCAGCAACTCGGGCTGATACAAATGAGCCTGATCGGTGTAAAAGACTGGCCTCTCTTAACAAGAGAACTGGCGACAGTCAGATCGCTGCTGTTTATTGTGCACTCCGCTGTTGTTGTTTCGTTGTTGCTGTTATTCTGTGCGTCTCTGTGAAAAGATCCGTTGTGCCTTGCAGGGTTGCTTTATTTTTACCCTTGGGTTAGAAATGGAGAAAGACGTAGAGCTAGATGTCAAAAAATAAACCATTTGGGGCTAGAAATATTGCGGGAAAACGTGAAATTCTTCGAGCAGGCATGTCTTACGCGAAATCTGTGATAAGACCGAGTGACGCTGATGACCTGGCGTCGCCTCTGACGCACACACACACACACACACACACACACACACACACACACATATATATATATACATGCATATACACACGCACGCACACGTACGTTCACATACACACATACGCATAACGAAGACCTATCACACAAAAAATGGCCATAGGGTGCTAAACATTTACGAAGGTGATTGACAGAGTTTCAAGAAGAATAACACAGCAATCAGAAACATGTTGTCTTTCTACACCTTCAGTTGCACCATTTTAGCTTTAAAAGAGTAGATGGTCTCAGAGCCAACAATACCTTGGACTGTATATCTCTAGATATGAATCAATCTGCTTAGCTAGGGAAGGGCTTTTAAAAATCGATATCTAGAAAGGAAAAGCAACTTTTTGAGACATATTTCAGGAAGTGTTAACGGAGTCAGAGAAGGGCTGCAAGCATGCAATGTTTACAGCTGTTCAGGCTGATCGCAAGGGTATGATAATCTGCAATCTAAAATGTAGACCAAAGAAATCTCGATATTTCTAGACAATCCCAATAGTGTCGGAAGGTGTCGAAATCACTGTGATATCCAGTCGACAGCTGATGGATGGAAATCTGTTAAGTAAAATATTTATGTCTATGTGAGACATTCTCTCACCAAGCAAGTACAACGTGGCCGTTCAATAGTCTCAACAGCTGATCTGTATAGTCAATTGAATTACGAGAAGCTAGTGTGGAATGTCTTGGACCTGGAGAAAATACAAATTTATTAAATAATACCGAAACAACATTCAAATATGGGAATTTTATCACTTATGTCTTCATTGAAGCATATTCCAAAATGTCTGTCGTGAGGAATATAATAAGAAATCTACTTCAACATCAGTTAACGATAAGTTAAACTGTTCAGGGAAAAGACAATAGACTACATGTTGCCAACCACAAATATTGTTAACAAATAGGCAGCACGATTTAATTTTCTTCGAGTTTGTATGTTACGTACATAGTTATAAGCGACTAGTATCTCTGTGGACAGGAATAAGTAACCAAATTTTGATGAGACGTTAGTAAATCCAATCTTCTTTTGTGATTGCACAGATAAAAAAAAATCTATAAATTCATCACTCTCTCTACTTCCCAGAGGAATGCTAAATGCGTGTTTACTAAAAACACACGCTCTGGAATTTATCTAAGTCTCTATAGTTCACAGATTTAATCCTGTTTTCATGTAATGACTACAACCTGAATAAAGAATTTAACAATCTGCTTTTAAAAGTAGTCAGTTCTTCAGTCTGTATCTGTAAGTATTCTTATTAGGAACAAATACACGGGATAAATGTGCGTATGCGTGTATACGTATGTGCGTATGCATATGTGTGTGTATGTGCGTATGTGTGCGCATATGTACTTGTATGTGTATATGACTTATGATTTATAAGGTATGCGATTGGTTTCTCAGTTTCCATCTATTTAATTTCAATCAAAATGTATTGGTTCGTCAACCGGAGAAGACGCTTATTCGTAGTGAGGATGAGATCGAACCCTGAATCACATCAACTGGTCGCCTAGCAATCTCCTGAACTTCCAGTTTTCAAATAGATACATATGTGACGTTCAATAGGAAAACAATAATTATTGCGAGCAGGTCTCTACCTGATCGCATAACCTACTAGAAATAGACGCCAATTCTATTTCAAATCAGGATTTATTGCTTGACTTTAAGAAAAAACACAACACACCAGTGCTTTTCACAGGAGTGATAGGCGGCTTTATGAGGTTATGAAACTTGACAAATTACCCTCTTTAATAAAATCAACAAAGTTTTCAGACTTTACCCCTTGTCCAAAACTATTGTGGAGAAAGATCTATAAAATTTGACCTTTCATGGATAAGCTAAAACTTTCACAATGAACTTTTGCTCGTTGGTTCTTTTACATTTCAGTTTAAAAACCGATGTATATATAATGTAGTCCTTATTAAAATGATGGGTTTGTTACGTTTGAAATGCTTTTGATCAAAGAGGAGAAGCAAGAATACAACATGAATTATATATCCCATATTTCTACATTTATTTATATCCCCATTATTAGTTATATACTTCATGTTTTTTACATTTACATTCAACCATTGTAGAATTTCAAAATTACATGCAGAAAGAAATCTATTTTCAAACCTACCCCTTATTTTTTCACTCCATAATGTTAATGCTTTTGATGATGGCCTGAAGAATCTAATAAAATGCTAAAATGTTGTTTACCCTTACAGAAATGCTAAAGGCGAAAAATGTGCCCGCTGGTAGTGACGGTTACAATTACAGCAAAGTGGTGAGTTCTATTTTTTGTTTAGAAATTTTGCAAGGATTCTCAATTTTATTACTTGTACGCTATGGTATCTTAAAAACTAATGAAATTGGGAAGTTCAAATTTTAGGAAAACATTTTATAAGAAAATGGTTAAACATGAATTTCTTTACGAAATTTTGCATTTTATCAAGTTATTTTCATATAAGTGCGAGAACAGCAACCATTTAATATGTCATTTGCTGAACATGAAGATAAAAAAACAAAAAAACAAATGATAAGATGAAAAACTAAAATATGATGGCTTCCTTTCTTGCTTGTCGATGATTTTACTCATGATAGAGGAGGTCAATCGTGGAGTTACGACGACGATTACGGTCAAACATATCCGGTGATGTGACAGGCACAACAAGATTATTCGACCATTGAAATACACATTACTGTGGAAGTACGGCTTCCTTCAGCAAAAGAGATTCTTTGCGCTCATACTTGAGACATAAGCCAACACATGCACACATCTGAAATTATCATATACATATACACATACATACATACTCACATACATACATAAATACATACATACATACATACATGCATGCATGCGAATATACATACATACATGCATGCGAACATACATACATATATATATATATATATATATATATATATATAGACTAGATTTATGAACTATAACATATATTATTAAAAAGAAAATTAAACTGATCGAAGTACCACCGAAGTCATTCTTTTTTTCAAATATACCCAACTGTACCAAGGATATTACACATTTTCCAATATATATATATATATATATATATATATATATATATATATATATATATATATATATATATATATATATATATATATATATATATATATATACATATATATATATATATATATATAATCATAAATATATAGGGATTGACAGTAACCTGCTTCTCCAACATACTGAGAATTCAGAAATAGCAGTCAAAGAACTACTGATTTCAAAACTACAAATTATTACTCCAGATTGATAGCGATATTTTTGTAGTTTTGAAATCAGTAGTTCTTTGACTGCTATTTCTGAATTCTCAGTATGTTGGAGAAGCAGGTTACTGTCAATCCCTATATATTTATGATTATAAATTATTTACCGAAGAAGGTTTTTTTTCATACTGAGCTACCCGGCAGAATTGTTAATTATTAATTTTATTACTAATTGATGATTCCCTGCCCTGCATATATATATATATATATATATATATATATATATATATATATATATATATATATATATATATATATGTATGTATGTATGTATACATATATATATATATATATATATATATATATATATATATATATATACAGGTATATATATATATGTATATTATGATTGACCGTTGACTGAACACTATTCAATTTTTTTCTCTCCGTGTTTTTCTCCTTGTCTCCGTATTCTTTCTGTTGAAGAGCGTAGCTCGAAACGTCAAAGACTTTCCGTATTCCCGAGCGTCATACTAATATATCCTTTTGTTATTTACACCACCTGTCCTCGTCTGTTGTTATAATTTGTATATTCTCCCATATATATGTATATATATGTGTGTGTATATATATATATATATATATATATATATATATATATATATATATATATACATGTATACACATTTCTGTACTCATTCCTCCACCGTAGTGCCGTTAAAATATATCACTCCACCTCCAACTCCTCACATATTTATTCCTTACATTTTTATCTCTTCCTATCCCTCTCCTACTCCTCTCTCATCCCCTCATAATATCTTGACCACCAACTGACACTCCTTTTTTTCGTTTTTTCATTTTTATTTTCTCTTCCTTTTTCTTTCTTACTTATTTCCTCACCTATTCCTTTTGACCATTCTCCTCATTTTAATATACACATCTTTACTCTCCTATCTTTCTACTTAATACTACCACTATATTCTCAAAAATTTCAATTACAGCACAAGGCGCCTTTGATTGAACAGTACAGGGTATCAACGTCACGACACATACAAGTTGTAATGAAAAATATGAAATCCTATCGGAATTTACATCTGAACAAGAAACATTTTTACCACTTCTACACACAGCTTTCCTTGGATAATGGAACTGCGACTATAACATCCTTCATATATTTTTAATTTTACTTTTATTCCCTTGTTTCTCTGGATACTTCTTGTTTCCTTCCTTTTCGAAAATAACTCCTCATATTGAACTCTACTATTTTCCTCTATTTAACCACCTCACATCCTCTCTAATGAAAGGATATCCCAGAAAACAGCTGTAAGACTAACTTTCTCTTTATAAATGTTCTGAAAATTCAAAACAGTCTTGGCTTTGATGTCTCATTTTATCTAACGCACACAAGCGCACCCCCCCCCCCCACACACATACATATATATATATAAATTATATAAATATATCTATATAGATACATACATATATATTTATACACACACACACACACACACACACACACACACACACATATATATATATATATATATATATATATATATATATATATATATATACATATATTACGGAGATGGACTTGCATAGCAAGCGACCTGATCTGAGATCATGTGCTGGAACGAAAACAATTGCAGCATGGAAGGTGTTTATAAGCAATTTAAGAAACACACAAAAACCGTTAGATTCACTTCAACATTCAAATTTAAGTTGCCAAAATATTTTCGACGCTTTGAGACCGCAACCTCTTCACTGACAAAATTTCGTGATACACACATACATATATATATATATATATATATCAGCAGGGTATCTAAGAGATACCACTATGCTTGTAATAGCAGTCAAAACTTTGACTCTAAAACCACATTAAATGTTTATACGGCACCAGGAGAACATTTTTTGCTCGTTTATTTTGTCTCTTTTTCTTTTCTCCTGGTACTGTATGAACATTTAATGTGGTTTTAGAGTCAGAGTTTTGACTGCTATTTCAAGCATGGTAGTATCTCTTAGATACCCTAAGTTATAACTTTCATAATAATTATTACCTCTGAGGTTTTTATTCCTATGCTGGCCTATATATATATATATATATTTCTAACCACTACACACATTTTTTTCTCTCCTCGTTTCTGTCTGTGTTCCTTTCTGTGGAAGAGCGTAGGCTCGAAACGTTAAAGACTTTTTCAATTCCCGAGCGTTATAGTAATACATCTGTTTGTTTTCTACATCACCTGTCTTTTTTCTTTTTTTTTGTGAATTCTCCCTATATATAAGTATGTATAAATATATATATACACATATGTATGAATATATGCATGTATATGTTTGTGTATCTCTCTCTCTATCTATCTATCTATCTATCTATATATCTATATATATATATATGAATTTACATATACATTTATATATTGTATATTTTTTGTCTGTATTAATAGGAGTGGGTGAACAAATCGCACTGGAATATACGTGACCCTGCACATACTCAAACGCACGCATGCGAGCATATGTATATATATATATTGTACATGAGTAAATTGGAAGATGACGTCTTTTGACAAAAGTAATGAGACGTTGTGATTGCAGATAAGCTGGAAATTAGTTTACCTATGTAGGTTACAAAGCACACAAAGTATCTTTAAGTAAGAAACTGGTGCTTACTCCTCATATCTTTCTCTAGATCGGATAACGGAGCACTCTTGGCGAGTAATATAGGTGAAGCTAATGTAATTCTTTTAGTACTCAGAGTCACGCTTGTAATGACCAGATTCGATTAGAATTTTCTTTACCACTTGTTCTTTGATTGATTTTAATATTTTGTTCTCTTCATTGTGCACCAACGAGAACTCTCGAATCCATTCCTTATACACAAATACATACTTACACACACACACGCGTTCACACACTCACACACACACACACACAGAGGTTCACACACAGAGGCTCACACACAGAGGCTCACACACAGAGGCTCACACACAGAGGTTCACACACAGAGGCTCACACACAGATGCTCACACACAGAGGTTCACACACATATGCATGTATTGGGTTGTCCGGAAAGTTCGTGCCGATTTTTAAAGGAAAGAAAAAAGGTCAATAAATACTTGCCATTACATTTTTAATCAACCAAATATGAACCATTTTGTTGTACAATGCGTCTCCATCTTTCCTTTAACTTGAAAATACCCTCTTCCCAGAATTGAGGTGGTGTCATGGCAAATAAGTCGAAAGGTAAGCTACTATAAATCGGCACGAACTTTCCGGACAACCCAATATATATGTATATATATATATATATATATATATATATATATATATATATATATATATATAATGTATGTATGTATGTATGTATGTATGTATGTATGTATGTATGTATGCACATGTGTGTGTATATACGTTTATACACACACATACACATATACGCACGTACATAAAATAATGTTTTTTTTTTGTATGTGTGTTTATATTTACAGAGTGTTCATGTTAAATTTGGCAGTTCGCATAAACGGAAAAGAAAACAGTTTCCCATCAAAAACTAAAAGTCTTGTTTTTAAAATAAAAAAAAATATCGACTAAACTCTGGCTAGGAAATAACAGTTTACTAGAAGTAGCCATCCCGCCCACTTCTACCGATGCCTCAAGACAGCTCCAGAACTTGGTGTATGCGTTTCACACAGTGTTTCTGGCAAGGTCTTCGAACATCTTTATCTTGATCTCTAGCTCAGCCTTGGCCTTCTAGTATGGTTGGTGTCTTTCTCAACTGCTGCCTCCGCATAAAGTAATGCATGGAATTCTAAATGGGGGAATTATAGGGCTGGAAATTGGGTCTTGTGAAGTCGTAGAAATACCCCGATAACTACTGCTATACATAGAGCTTTCCAGCAGCAGCTCGCTTCAGTCAGCTCTCTGAATCTATGTGAAGATGCTGGCGACTGAGCTCTCCTAATGAATGACCTTTTGAAAGTTGTACGGGTGAATTCAGGACGTCGGCGTGCAGAAGCAATCAGATCACCAGCTACGGCTTCGTATTCTCCGACATGTCCATGTTATGTCTTACAACCTTTACAGTATACACAGAGCATTGACCAACAGTCATGATGCCGCCGTTTTGATACCTGGCTGAAATCATCATGATAAAGTTAACACTTTTCTAATATTCAGATGGCTTCCTGTCTATCATACCAGCCATCCATGCTACAGCTTCAATATTTATGTTCTCCAAACCTGCTGACTGTTCACGAAAACATCAAGTAGTTCCTTTAAAAAGTAAACATAAACAGTGGTCAAATTAAATCCGAACAGCCTGTATGTGTGTATGTATGTATGTATGTATGTATGTAAGCACACACGCATGTATGTATGTATATATATATATATATATATATAAGCAATGTTAATTCTCTAAATGAAGTATTAACAGTAACTGCACGATAAAGTTAAGTATATTGCCACTTAAATGGCAATATATGTATGTATGTATATATATATATATATATATATATATATATATATATATATATATATATATATATATATATGTATGTATATATACATACATACATGCGTGTGTGCTTACATACATACATATACACACTCACGTATATATATATATATATATATATATACATGCCTTCGAAACGCGGAATAGATGGACAGGGACAATTAATAAAGAGAAATATTCTTTATGTTGCATGTCTCGTTTCTCTGTTTTTTTCGTTGTTCAAAAAGTTCGTTTTCAGTGTTGGTTTCTCATTGTGTTTAACGTTTTTTAGTGATGTCCTGTACCCATATATGCATGTATGTATACATATAGATGTAAGTATGTACATATATGTATGGATATATGCATATATTTATATATTATTTATATTATTATGTATATATATATGTATATATGTAGATGTGTATATGTGTATACACACAAACACACATATACACGTCTATACACTTATGTACACATATAATTTTCTATCTGTATCTCTCACCCCTCTTTCTCTTTTGCTCTCTCTCGTTGCTCACACGTGACCATCGTCCATCTTTCTTTTCCTCACGTGACCATTTTTCTTTCCTGCACGGACGTTCTAAGGACTGGACCTCTCCTATCTCTCTCTTCTATCTTTTCTCTGTCCTAAGAAAATATTTCTCTCAGCGTTCACCATTTTCCCCCTCGTTCAGTTCTAACGACCCTTCATGTTTGTTTTCGTTCGGTTTCCCTGTACGTCTCCACTGTACTGTTTTTGTTTCTAACTTTGACCCTCCATAAATCCTAAGTTTTATTTTGGTATTTGTTACAACAACTGTCTTCGAAGACTCCTATTGTTGCTGATTGCTCGAAATGCGGAGTAGACAGACAGCCGACAACTGAAAAAGAGTCATTCTTTGTATTTCTTGTCCTTTCTTTCTCTTGTTATTTGCATATTTAACTCATTTGTTTTCGCTTTTCATGTTGTGTCCTGCTGGTGATGTCCTCTACCCATATATGCATATATACATATATATAATTTATATTATTATATATATCATATATATATATAAGTATGTATATATATATATATATATATATATATATATATATATATATATATACATATGCATTGTAGAAAGGCAAACGAAATGCAGTAATGTTTCGGAAATGATATGTCTTGAGGGCGTATTGTTTTAAAAAAGAATATATCGGTAGCATTGTTACCGCTTCTTGTGGAAGAAGTTTCATTTGCTACTGATATATTTGTATATCTAAATGCAATACTTCCATAAGAGATATTATCTCCGGACAAATACCGCTGCAAATTTAGCGTTTCTCTGTGTGTTTGCATTATATCTGAACATAGGTAACTACTTTAAACTAACACAGCGTCAGTTGCATTAATTGGTATGTATGTATATATATATATATATATATATATGAAGAAGGATGTATGAAGTATGGAGAACTCATACAGGTAATTAGTATAGAAGTTAAACAAATAAAAATAGAAACGTAGTGGAGAGAACGAACTAGAAGCGATAATGAAGTTATGGATCGGTGTTACATTGAAGGTATATTACAATAAGAAACCTATATCTAATTATTTATATTTTCCCCTAGCAATAACCACGCCTCGGCTAAGCCTCATCAGCTGTAGTACCACCTATTACGCATTTAATACTATTCAGAAAACATTTATTAAAATAACTGGCGCTCCGTCAGTTACGACGAGGTAAATTCCAGACGATCCTATCTATGGAACGGCCTGCTTGTGGAATTAACGTGTAAGTGGTTGATCAGTCCACAGACACGTGTACTCTAAACTTAGTTCTTGAGGAGATTCAGCGTGACACAGAATGTAACAAAGGCTGGGGTTTTGAAATAGGGGTACTTTTCATTTTTGCCAGCTGAGTGGACTGGATCAATGAGAAATAAATTGCCAAGGCGCCGCCGGGATCGAACCTACAACCTTAACATCATGAATCAATTATCTTAACCATTAAGCAACATGTCTTATCTTTTAAGATAAAAAACTCTTGCAAAAGTAGCTCTATTGAGTTCGCGACTGAATTCGTGATTCCATAAAAGAGATTATATGCCTCGGTTATAGGCCTCACGTTTATTCTTTTGTAGTTCCTAATTTCCCCGCGCGCCCGACCATTAAAAGAATTAGACAATAATTTCCTGTCCCACTTGTCTTTAGCGGTTCGGCTTGGAGACGTTTGCCGAGCTATTCGGACGACTCATCACGGAAGACTCAGTAGTCCGAAGCACGCATTAGTGATGCTCTATGTGCATTAATATCTCGTACATGTATCTGACCACCATACAAAAATATATAATAATTGCTTCAAAATTTGGCACAGGCCAGCAATTTCGGTGGAAGGGGTAAGCTGATGACATCTACGGGAGTGGTGAACCAGTACTTATCATATCCAACCAGCCCACCGCCTTGAACAAATATATAAATCTAGATATGAAAATCTAAATATGAAATATGAAAATCTAAAAAATCTAAATAGATGACCAGTGATTTGAAGGGAAGCGTTTAGTTCATTACATCGTTCTTAGCACTGGTACACTATTTGATCGACTCTGAAAGGATAAAATGCAAAATGACCTCAGCAGGATATGAACGCAGAAAGTAAAAAGCCAGAAGAAATAATGCGAGGTTTTGTTTCGTTAGAACACTCTAACGATTCTGCTTTTTGAGTTTGCATTCTTTTTTTATTTTTAAACATGGAAGAAATTACCCTTCCTTTGCAATATAGTGGAGATTTAATCGATTGTTATTTTAGAAGACTTGATATCAAATAACATTAAAGATATTTGTGTGAAAAGTCCTTGACATCAAATAACATGAAGAGTTGAAGAAAAGACCTCTGGGTAGTTAGTCTACAGGAGCATTGATATCAAATTATTCCGTTGTATTGATATTACTCTTGAGATGGTGAGTTATTTTAAGGAGCAAAAGGAAACAAAAAAGCAAGAATAAGAGAAAATAAAATAAAATAAAATAAAATAAAAAAATATAATAAATGAAACAATTAAAAAAAATTGTTTTGATATTTTTTTATCGTTCAAGGGCTGATGGTTTCAACTAAGTGAAAATTCTTTCGCCGCTTCAGAAGCAAATCATATTATCTAATAAAACTCAAAAAAATAGAAAGAAAATCGTTTCTGCCAATGCAGACCAGATCATTCCACGATTTCTCGGATTCTTCTCTTTCACTAGTTTTACCAAAGTTGAGAGATACCATTATATGTAGCGCTTGTAATAAGATAACGCTGGTGG
This sequence comes from Octopus bimaculoides, assembly GCF_046866305.1. Lineage (NCBI taxonomy): Eukaryota > Metazoa > Mollusca > Cephalopoda > Octopoda > Octopodidae > Octopus > Octopus bimaculoides. Next base: position 110,665,968 of record NC_142934.1, on the reverse strand, counting down.
AATCGGAAAGAAAAAAAATATCGCTCACTTCAAAAAATAGGTGTCAGTTTCAAAATAAAAATGTTTCCTTCCGACAGGGCACTGCATCGTGACGTTTATAAAGACAGGGACTTAAAGTAACCCCCCTACCCACTATATTACAGTTAAACTGGCTCATGAATCCTTTATAAACGAATATCCAGCGTCACATGGTTCCGGGTTCATTCCCACTGCGTCGCACCTTTGGGCAAGTGTCTTCTACTATAGCCTCGGGCCGACCAAAGCCCTGTGAGTGGATTTGGTCGAAGGAAACTGAAAGAGGCCCGTCGTATATATATATATATATGTATATGTGTGTGTGTGTGTGTGTGTGTGTGTGTGTGTGTGTGTGTGTATTTGTCATCCCCATCCACGATTGACAACCAGTGTTGGTGTGTTTACGTCCCCGTAATCTATAGGTTCGGCAATAGAGACTGACAGAATAAATACTAGGTTTAAGAAATAAGTCCTGGGGTCGATTTATTCGACTAAAATCTCTCAAAGCGGTGCTACAACATGGCCACACTCAAATGATTGTAATGAATAAAAAAAAATAAAAGAAAAGCTTTCTATCGGTTTCATTTGCTGAAGGCTGGAATCTAAATGCACAATCCAAAGAACAGCCAACAGCTTATAATACAATGAAACTCATTGAGCACCAAATTATATGTTAGGTCGACAAACTTATTTTTGATCCTTACACTTTTATGAGTAGAATACCACAATTGCTCATCTTCACTCTGTTTACAACTTACTCCGTGTTCTCACGCCTCTTCAAAACATGCATTAAGTTTCATACATCGCACTCATAATATTTTAATTCTCTAGACACAACAGCACCATTAATCCAACACTACATCAAAACCTAGAAACCTTACCCCGAAACAACAGACTTAAAGTAGCACCCATGAAATTCACTGAATCATTTTTCTCACATTTGAGATCATGAAATCCACCTAAACATTACACTGAACTACTAAACATACCGCACAAATATTTTATCTACAATATTCACACAAACATAGAATACAAAAAAGATAGACAACGTACTAATATACTTAGATCACTAGCGTTACCATATTTGGCCATCAGAATATAAATTTATATAAAAACAATTGAGTAGGTCTACTATAACTTACACTAGCCATGCGACAGCAGCGTGTCTCAGTCAATAATAAACTATAACAAGAGCACTCAGAGAACTCAGACCTCTGCCAAATCAACGTCCCCTAACGATTAGCCAGAGATGATTTTTAAAATGAGAATATCTGAAATAAACTTGACTGCTCTCACAAACAAGGATACTAAAAGTGAGCCCGACCGCTCACAAAAATTAAGTAAAAAGACTGGACAAATAATCCAGAATTCATGTCCGGTACCGGATCGATCCCAAAATCTAATCAGTTCGTGCCAGTCACAAGGTAAAACATCCTTGAACATTTCATCCGAATCCATCCAGCGGTTCTTGAGATATCTTTTCCACGGACAAACTAAGAGACAAGCAAACACGACTGCAAACACTACCTCCGCCTTCGCTAGGGCGGAGGTAATAACATTCGTAAGATGTAAAATAGCACACTTCATTTATTCACTGTCATGGGTTGCACTCACAGAACACTCATACAACGAATCATAACTCCAGAAGAATGAAAAGCCTCAGGGGTATGTGTGGGGTGCAGTTACTTCCAAAAGAAAAATCCAGCCTTCACTTCCAAACAACGAAATGTGTATACAACATCCAGAAAAAAAAAAAAACTGTGATCAACCTAAAAACCATATCGCATCCATTCAGTGAAAATAAACAAACAAAACCAATTTATGAACTCAGAAATACATACAGTATCATTAGGCTTACTAGCTTCAAACACTTTTCTCTAATTAAAAAAATTAAGAAGTTCCAACGAACAACAACGATCGTGCCTTTACCAAGAGCATCTTGTTTGCCTTCGCTGTGGACACTGCCAGAATCTACAGGCGCAGACAGACACCTACGACAGCGGAGAAAAGACATAACAGCCGTTGAGCAAGGTACCTCATACAAATAATGTATATGTCAGAGAGTAAATTGTAGTTTCTCAGTTTGGCGAGAGCATGATTTCATTGGAAAAGACCTGTTGGTGGCATGTATCGTTCGATCGAGTATCTGTGTGCCGTAAGAAAGCTCCATCTAAGCTGAATACGACTTACACATAATGGTTATATAGAGCCTAATAGATATTTCTAGTATCTAACTTTTGTGGTGGGAACGGTCATCTTAATGATGTCGTATCTCATAAGATATTTCGTTGTCATTCCTTCACGGCGTTCATGAGCTTTTTCTTTTGTACAACAAGCTGAAAAGAGTGAATCTGCAGGTGACAGCAGAAATGTTGTACCAATCTTTTGTGCTAAGTATTGTAGACGGATTCGAAGTAGTTGGTGACTGGAAATGTTTGCCCTTCTCAATTTCTATAACGGGCGATACTATAAGAGTGTAAAATTCTGCTGCTGGCAGTATCATTGCAAGATTTACTTTAGATGTTAGACTCTCTCTGTCTCTCTCTCGCTTTCTCTCTCTCTCTCTCTCTCTCTCTCTCTCTCTCTCTCCCTCTCTCTCTCTCTCTCACTCTCTCTACTATACATCAGAGATAGGTAGGTAGGTAAATGTTTGAAAGTAAACTTACATTCAACATACATATATACATACAATCGTACAAATATACACAGAAATATAAACCTATAAACACACACACATACATATATACGTATATATATATGTATGTATATATATATATATATATATATATATAATATATATGTGTAAGTGTATATATATACATATATATATTTGTAAATATACGTAGATGTATATATATGTAAATATATATAAATATGTATAAATATATGATATGTAAATATATATATAAGTGTAAATATATATAAATAAGTATATATATGTAAATACATGTAAATCTGTGTATATATATATATATATCCGCAGAAACCAAGAAGTATATGTACACATGTATAAGAATGTCAGCGGAAATATGAGTATGTGAATGAGTGTATGCATAAATGTATACATGTGTGAGTGTGTGAATTTAAATATACTTACATATATATATATATATATATTCCACAGAAACATTACAAACAAATAAATATACACTTTCACATATATTTATACACAATCACGCACAAACAGAAACACATGCATATATATGTGGACAGGAGAAGTGTATGAATACGTAAATGTGCGTAGATGTCTTTGCGCGTGCGCAGGTGTGTTTATGCGTGTGCGAAAATGGAGAACCACATAGAGAGGAGACTTTCTTTTCACTGTACACAATCGGCAAAATAAATAAAAGCTAATAAAAAGCAATAATATCAAGAAATATTCTTGCCATGAAATAATATAAAATATCACATAGATAACAAACAAATAGATAAAATAAAATAAATAAATAGTATTTGATCTTCATACCCAGCCCCTCCCCCACTTGTTGCCCTCTGACCGCCAACCACACGCAACTAAATTCCGGCAGCGTAGCTTCAGACGGTTATTTGCCATGTGTTTAATCAAAGTCATACGACAGCCAACCGTTAGGTGGCGCACAAAATGACGCACACAAATCCTGCAAATCGTGCCAGACGTTTGGGATTGGAGGAAGTTTATGGCTGTAGAAACGATTAAAGAAAATAACGATACACAGATACACACATTCTTCTATCTCTCTGTTTCTACGTCCGATGCTCTATTTGTCAATCTATCTTTATATACACACATACACACACACACACACACACACACACACACACACACACACACACACACATATATATATATATATATATATATATATATATATGTAAATATGTATGTATGGTTGTATACGTATATATATGTAAGTATGCATATATATATATATATATATATATATATATATATATATATATACATAAGTATATATATATATGTATATAAATAATATGTGTGTGTGTATATATATATATATATATATATACATAAAAGGAGAAAAAGAAAAAGAGCGAGAGATGTGTGTATATATGTATGTATATAACTATGCGTGTGTGTATTTGTGTCTGTGTCTGTCTGTGAGTGTGAGTGTTTGTGTGTGCATAAATTTATGCATAAATATATTTACAGTAAACGCAAACGTGCCCAGAAACGTTGAAGAGCATAGTTAAGAAGTGCCTGCATCATTTCAACTTAACGGTTCGCCCTCTTGGGTCTATTTTACTGCCTCATCTGCTTGCACCGGGGACTTATTTGAATCTTAGTCTCGTAGGAGGAAATGTGGAATTCTTCGTTTGTCTGTTCTGCTACATTTGTTTGTTTTTCATTTCTCTTCCATTCTCTGCTGTCTCATTTCTTCATTTTGCTATTAACTCAACCCAAGCAAATACCCGAAATGTATGTGTTGTGGGTATTTAGGTATGTACGCACACATATAATGAATGTGCATGCATTCATACTAACACACATACATATGTACATATACACACACACATGCATACATACATACACACATGCATACACAGACATACACACATGCCTACAGGCATACATACATACCTACATAGTACATATACATATATATATAAATAAGCATGTGTGTGTATATGTATAAATATATATACATGCATGTATATGTAATTTTATGTGTACATATACATATATATAAATATATGTATATATATATATACATATAAATATATGTGTACATATATACATATATTTACATATAAATATTTGAATATATATATATGCATATAAATATATGTATATATATATATATATATATATATATATATATATATATATATATATATATATATATATATATATATATATATATAAATATGTATATATGTATATATATATATATATATATATATATATATATATATATATATATATATATATATATATATATATATATATATATATATATATATACATATATATATATATATATATATATATTTGCATATACAAACGTATACATGCATATGTATAAATATAAATATATATCTATATATAGATATATATGTATGTATATACATATCGAATATATGTAAACGTATGTATACATATATACATATACAGAAAGACGCATATATATACATATATATTCATATATATATATATATATATATATATATATATATATATATATATATGTGTGTGTGTATGCATATGTTTATGTGAAATAGTATACATCCACTCCTACCGTTGCCAATTCTTATTATTCTGACATAATAACTTGCCAAAATTATTATAAACTGTCTGCCAAAGCGTTTAACGTTGATGCTATACTTTATATATCATTTATGTGTTTTTTATCTGTTGTCTATTGTGCGTAATTACACGTGTAAAGACCCCCGTGTGTGTGTATGTATGTTTATGTGCGTGTGCATGTACGTATGCGTGCGCATAGATTTGGTTGTTGGCGGTATATGTGTGAGAGAGAGAGAGAGTTATTGGTTGTTTCAAAAACTAAATCAAAACAACATATTCTACAAATCCTTTTTAATGCACCAGTCCGCTTTCGACATCGCAGTTTAATTGAAGTATGAGCGGTGAAAGCAGACACATGTACCAGTGATATAGCGAGGCATTAATTTAGCAAATTAACAACGTATATTCGCTTCTCTAGTAACAGAGTAAAAAGCATTATTAAGATTTATCTTCAGAAATTGTGAGTCACAGACTGCGGTTGGTGTGTTTGAGTTTTCCATTACTTTGTCTCTGTAAATATGCATACATGAATGCATACACACACACATACACATATACACACGCACACACACATATACAGTCAATTAAAAGAAAACGAATAAAATTAATGGACAGCAAGAGGACGTGCACAAGAAGAAATGTACGAAATTGTGGCTCGATGAAAAGTGAGAATTTGACGTTTCGAGTATAGCTCTTCGTCGGAAGGAGAAAGGGAAAAGTCCAAACAAGGAAAAGAAATCGCCGACAGCACGTGTGTAGTTACATATAGGGCCTTACTTTTCGTACTACCAATTATTTGTAGTAGTTGGTACGTATCTAAACTCGTGTTCGTAGTTTGAAGGAAAATTACACCACTGTCGTTAAACACTAATTTAAAGTGCTATTTTTATGGTTTCGAATTGCTCTGAACGTATTTGACCATAAAGATGTTTGAAGTCTAGTTGCTTTTAGTATTTTTCAAGGTTATAATAAAATTAATCAAATCTATTTTCATGCAGTCGGCGTGCTCTAAGTTTCCATAGTTCCGACGGCTGACGGCATGAAAATAGGTCCCACAAATTGTATTAATATCTGAAATAATATGAAGTTTCCAACATTTTTATGGTAGAAAGTTATGAGAGGTAATATTGTATAAGAGAGTGAGTTCAATACGTAATTCAGTTCCGAACGTTATGAAATACTTGTTATGGTTAAATTACTTGATACAGTTATATTTAGAGAAGGATTTTTTCAAAATGTTTATTTTGGAAATTACTTTTGGAAATAGTTATAATATTTAGAGAAATATTCTTTTCAAAATGCTAGGATTAAGAAAAAACCAAGAATGAGTAATAGTAGAAAAGTCATTGAATAGTGAGAGAGTGGTAAATCATGAGGAGTAGTAGAAGTGACATTGTATAGTGAGAGAGGAGTAAAGCATGAGGAATAGCAACAGTGTCATTGAATATCGAGGGGGTGGGCTCCGAGGAGTAATCTTGAAAAGGTGTACATTGACACACTGACATTCGATTCCGCATTTATTATATAGCACGCCGGCGAAATGCTTAGTGGTGTTTCGTCTGCCGTTACGTTCTGAGTTCAAATTCCGCCGAGGTCGACATTGCCTTGCATCTTTTCGGGGTCGATCAAATAAGTACCAGTTACGCACTGGGGTCGATATAATCCACTTAATCACTTTGTCACTCCCTGAAGTAGTGAAGAAAATTGCTACCCACTACTTTATATATATATATATATATATAAATATATATATGACGGGCATCTTTCAATTACCGTCTACCAGATCTATTTTCGAGACTTTAATCGCCGCGGGGCTTTAGTAGAAGACATATGTGCATATACAGGTATGTGCGTGTGTGTGTGTATATACATATAATATATAGATATGCTACATGTATACATATGCATGTATATGTACATATATGAGATATAGATATGCTATATGCATATATATATATATATGTATGCATGTATGTACATACGTATATACATATATAGGTACATATTTATTCATATGTATATCTATATGTATGCATTTAGACATGGGTATATGTGATTACATACCTATACACATGTATATATGTGGCCACGTTACCGATCAGGATATCACAATGCTGGTCACAATGTGATTTTGTATTGTCATATATCGCACATAATAAGAATATAAGTACGTATGTATGCATGTGTACTTAATACTATATTTAAAAAAATCAAAACAAAATTAGCAGATCCTGTCCGTTTTAAACGGTTGTAGTGATTGCGAATAAAAATTGTTCTTGCAACGAAGCAACGCTTTTCAAAATCAAAACATTTCGTTGTATCTTGTGTCTTTCTATTTTACTATTTTTCTTGTGTTTGAATACGGAAATGTAACTGTTTGTTATCTGAGATCAACATCGACATAACAGGCGCTTGATGTCCGAAGGCATTTTCTACAATTTACACCATGGAAGGCATATCGCTTTTATTATACAAACTAAGTTACAACCCAGCAACGACCACATTAATTCTGCCCTCATGTGCTTCCTTAGAGATTGCGAAATTCTAAACCGGTTTCCATGACTGTTCAACTCGATCCGTTTTTATATTGTCACCATGTAACATTCTTTATTAACCGCTTGATTTGGAACGTACACTCATACATGTACAAAAACACACTGTCACGCTCATATACATACGCTTATATATACGTATATATACATATATACATACATACCCATACATATAAAGTGGGTATCAAGATACATACGTAAGAATAAATAGGTATTAAGTTAATTGTAGGACAGTTCTAATTCTTAAAATCCAGCTTGTAATCAGTGTAATTACACCAGAAGCAAGTTAAAAAGTTAAAAAGAACATCCTTTTCTACTCTAGGCACAAGGACCGAAATTTTGGGGGAGGGGCCAGTCGATTGGATCGACCCCAGTATGCAACTGGTACTTAATCTATCGACCCCGAAAGGATGGAAGGCAAAGTCAACATCGGCGGAATTTGAACTCAGAACACAAAGACAGATGAAATACCGCTGAGCATTTCGCCCGGCGTGCTCACGTTTCTTATTTCTTTACTGCCCACAAGGGGCTACACACAAAGGGGACAAACAAGGACCGACAAACGAATTAAGTCGATTAGATCGACCCCAGTGCATAACTGGTACTTATTTAATCGACCCCGAAAGGATGAAGGCCAAAATCGACCTCGGCAGAGTTTGAACTCAGAACGTAGCGGCAGACGAAATACCGCTGAGCATTTCGCCCGGCGTGCTCACGTTTCAGCCAGCTCGCCGCCTTGGTTGAAACGAATATCAATACAGAAAGGTGGGACAAATAATTATATGTGCATGGACTAAACTTCATAAGTTGATCCATAATATTACGGGATATAATGAGAAATTTAGAACCATTTTGATGATGCACCATGTAAATACATATTACACACACACACACACACACACACACACGCACACACACACACACACGCACACACACACACACACGTATATACATACGGCGGGCTCTATTCAGTTTCCGTCCACCAAATCTACTCACAAGGTTGCGGTCGGTCCGAGGCTATAATAGAAGACACTTGCCAAAGCAAGGTGCCACACAGTGGACTGAACCCGGAACCACGTGGTTAGGAAGCAAGCTTCTTACTACACAGACATATATACATACATACATACATACACACACACACACACACACACACACACACACACATACATATATATATATATATATATATATATATATATACATATATATACGTGTGTGTTTTGCGTCTGTCATTGTCCTTCACCACCATTTGACAACCGATGCTGGTGGGTCTACCTAGCGTTCCAGCAAAAGAGACCGATATAATAAGTGCCAGGCTTAAAAAATTAAATTTCTCCCAGGCGGATTCAGCATGGTCGTAGTCTTATGACTGGAGCATATGAAAGATAAAAGACAACACACATACACCCACCCAAACACACACACACATACGCACGCACACATTTACACGCTTACACATTTGCACGCGCACACATTGGCACGCTCACTTATACACGCAACAAATTTAGCTACACGTATCACTCGGAGAATTTCTTCGTTAGTACTGAGAAACGTTTGGATTCTTATTAGAACTCGCCCTTCTGAAGACCTTTTCTAAAATTCATATCAAAATACAAACGAATTGTTTGAACTCTAACACGAAGACAGAAATTTAATATGTTGCATTGAATATCCCGTAAGGCATAAACATATTTCAGTTAGTCGTAATATTTATTTTGCAGCATCAACCATGAGCCGGACTGTACATTCTCTTATTAATTCTTATTATCAGTTTTGAACCGACAGCGAGAATTTAAGTTATGGTCGCCATTTGTGTCATTGCAAATTACGTACAATCATATTTAATGATGTTCTCTTGACTATCGCTAGTAGAAATTTTGCATCAATGTTGTAAAAGTGCATGAAAATAATCCTTTTTATTGTGGCTTGTACTAATAAAAGAAAATGTAATACTGTTGAGTGCGGCGAAAATGAACAGATAATGAGATTTCATATTTGGTTTGCTAGAATTTTGTTCTAAAACGCGTATTGAAGCCAGTATTGTTATAGTTGGGAAGAGGCATAACTGGTGAAGCCTATAACCACTCTCACTGGTTGTTACTTGTCTATATTTCACTCCTTTTTTATTGTTTTCCACTGCACTACCAATCAAAATATCCACACCCGCACCCTAACACATATTCTGATTCTAACAAAAGATATATAACAAACATGCTTAAGTGAAAAGCAACCACATCATCAGCTCGTGTGTTTGCCACTATGCAGTTTAAAAATACATTTCAAACAACAGTTTGAAGATATGATAAGTGAAATATAGCCAAGCAACAAGCGTGGAGTGTATTTATAGGCCTCATCACTTATGACACTTCTGTAATATAATAAAGTAGTGCATAATTTTTTGATAGAATTTGTATCTTGTTTGCAAAGATTGCACTTCATGACACGGCTGTTATATTAATCATAAGTGCATGATATTCTGAAAGGGGGGGGGGTCCACATTTAATCAGACTAACACTTTAAAAAGGAACCTTATGTCAATAACAATCTACATTAACAAACCATATTAACGAAAATATTTCCTCAACGCAAGAAAATTATGACGCGCGTCATCTAATTGAAAAGAAAGCGGAGCTAAAAATGAGAATCAAGATTGTTAGGTGCATAGATGGGATTGCAGTGCAGAAATTTCAGTACCTGGACAGGTGAGATTGTTTATCAAGTGATATATTGCGTGAGAGTATAAAAGACTTTGTGAAAAATATCCGACTATCCTTGAAACAAGCAATATTAGCTATGCCCAACTCTACAGAGGCAGGACCACAGTAAAGATGCATCTATCATTGATCGTTTTTTTTTTTTATCAGTTAACGTTTGTCCAGAGTAAAAGTTCTCCACCGGGCCCCATATGGGGTTTCGTATAAGATTTTGTTAAAATTTACGAGAAATAAATTGTTTCTACTTCTACACCACAAAATATTCTAATAATTTTTAATACAATTCGTAATATTTAATTATCCAGAAGGCGGCGAGCTGGCAGAGACGTTAGCGCGCCGGACGAAATGCTTAGCGGTATTTCGTCTGTACTTACATTCTGAGTTCAAATTCCACCGAAGTCCACTTTGCCCGTCATCCTTTCAGGGTCGATAAATTAAGTACCAGTTACGTATTGGGGTCTATCTAATCGACTGGCCCCCTCCCCCAAAATTCCGGGTCTTGCGCCTAGAGTAGAAAAGAATAATCAATTATCAAAATATATGACTACATGGGTCACCAGCGTATCTTCTGCTTGTTTTAGTCATTGGACTACGGCCATACCGGGGCATCGCCTTGAAGAGTTTAGTTAACAAATCGATCCCAATATTTATATCCAAAGCCTGGGACTTATTCAGATAGCTTATTAATCAAACCGCTACGTTACAGGGACCTAAACAAGCCCAAAACGGTCGCCTAGCGGCTGGAGGACAAGTTTAGAAACCGACAAACTCACACACAAACAATTATATGCGAGGGGCTTTCACACAGTTTTGGCTTACCGAATTCACTCACAAGGCATTGATCGTCTCCAGAGCTATAATAGAAGACAATTGGCATAAAATGCCGCGTAGAGGAACTGAACTGGAAAGTACGTAGTTGCCTGCTCGTTACTTATGAATAAAAATTAAATAGTAGAGTATAAAAAAATATATATAAAAAACTCGAAATAGAATAGGGTCATTTGTAACTGAGGACTGTTTCTAGCCGAATATTATAACCGTGGCACTCCGTCGGTTACGACGACGAGGGTTACAGTTGATCCGATCAGCGGAACAGCCTGTTCGTGAAATGAACGTGGAAGTGGCTGAGCACTCCACAGACATGTGTACCCTTAACATAGTTCTCGGGGAGATTCGGCGTGACGCAGAGTGTGACAGGGCTGGCCCTTTGAAATACAGATACAACAGAAACAAGAAAGATTGAGAGAACGTTGCGGTGAAAGAGTACAGCAGAGTTGACCCCCACCCCTACCGGAGCCTCGTGGACCTTTAAGTGTTTTCGTTCAATAAACTCTCACAACGCCCGGTCTGTGAATCGAAACCGCGATCCTACGACCGAGAGTCCGCTGCCCTAACCATTGGGACATTGCGCCTCCATATTATAATACTATTAATGCTATTGAAGTAACCTTCAAACAAACTGAGGATTTTACTGGTTGGGTGCAACTGGCAACGGGCGTGTTCAAGCTGAAACATGTAGGAAATACTTCGTTGGTGATATAGATATTCTCATTATAGCTATATCCAATACTCTCTTTGGTCTATAATACTCACTTAGGAATGCTATGATGAAAGTTGGTACCACGATGGCTGGAAGTAGATAAAGAAAAATTGTACACGTAGCTGAAGGAAAATTGTACACGTTGTGGACCCACAAAAGAAGCCCCTGTTAGTTTAGGGGTACCTTCATTGCAATAAACCAGAGGTTCCTTTTTCGCATTTAAGACAGCAATATATGATTTGAGTGAGGTTTAGCTGCTATTTCTAGTACCACGAGACACCTCATAAAGGCGCCCACACAGACTCATTGGTGTGACTGTTTTCTCTTTCTGGTGTTGTTTTTACTGTGGCTGCTTATGTTGTTGTTGTTGTTGGCTGTTGTTGATTCTGGCTGATGTTGTTGATATCGTTTTTATTTGTTATTGTTGTAATTGTTGTTATTGTTGTTGTTGTAAGACTTTTATCTCAAATATTGTTTCCAGATGCATTCTTCTCTTGACTTTTCCAATTCAATTCATCACCTTTGGGAATATTTAACTTCATTCTTTTAACTACTCCACACTTTCTTTCATTCTTTTTTTTTTCTTCCTGTATTTTTAAACTTTTACTTTCATTCTCTGTCGCTCTCCTCCCTTCTCTTTTTTTCTTTCTAGATGTTTCCTTTTTTTTTTACTACCTTTTCTTAGTTGCTGTTTATAACTTTTTTCCCAATTTTCTTTTCACTTCTTTTAAGCCTTTTTAACTTTCCTTTCTTGATTTTTTTCACTCTCACGGTCTCTCTTTTTTTATCTTCGTTCAGTTCTTTGTTTTCCGTTTATTTTTCATTCTTTATACAAACCCTACCTCTTTCTTCTTTTCTTTCAAGCCTTTCAATATTTCCTTCTTTCCTCTTCCCTTTCTTTCATTCTTTCTCCCCACCCCATTCTCTCTTTCCTCTGTTTTGAATTGACCTTTGTCATGGCTTTCTTCCTTTTAATGCATTTATATATCAATCAGTCCAAATATATTTCACATTCTGTTTCTATTGCGCCTCACCTTCTATCTATCTATCTATCTATCTATCTATCTATCTATCTATCTATCTATCTATCTATCTATCTGTCTGTCTGTCTGTCTGTCTGTCTACCCCCCCGACTCTTAAGACATTAGAATTTCATTAGGGGGAGGCTTGATCTTTCATAGTGAGCTTACATTTAAAATATTATGTTTCTATATCTAAGAGGGAGAAAATACTTCCATCGTTATGGCTATATTCGATTGTAATAAACGCGGCATAGTGGCCTGTTTTTGTACTTGGTATCACCAGGTCCGGCGCCAATATATTCACCCGTTACAACCATCTCCCCTACAACGTGCGCCACCCTTTCTCCAAGTCTAGAAAGCGTAGCCCCTTCTGTAGTCTACCTTCCCTAGTTCTACGACGTGCATCTTCTGCTTTTTCTACGACTGCCTCTAGCCATTACCCACTTCAAACCAATGGCAAAAATATAACCGAAAGTTTTTAATTTATTTAAGAACAAGACATTTAGTGCTTTATGATTGAGTGTCTCGCCGAGTAAATCTGTTATATGGCCAAATTTGAAATGATTCCCATCAAATCATGTGACCAATAATAACATCTCTTGACTTCCTTGCTCCCCTACCCCAGGTGTCTCTATCCTCTATTTTCGCCATATCATCCAATGTCTTTTATTACAAACTTGTCATGTTTATATTTGGATTAAGAAATCCAGTCGAAGATTTGCAGAATTTTTCTG
>NC_142934.1:110612143-110649643 GCF_046866305.1 Octopus bimaculoides | reverse complement strand
CACACACACACACACACACACACACACACACACACACACACACACACACACACACACACACACACACACGGCGGCGAGCTGGCAGAAACGTTAGCACACCGGGCGAAATGCTTAGCGGTATTTCGTCTGCCACTACGTTCTGAGTTCAAATTCCGCCGAGGTCGACTTTGCCTTTCATCCTTTCGGGGTCGATTAAATAAGTACCAGTTACGCACTGGGGTCGATATAATCGACTTAATCCGTGTTTATCTGTCCTTGTTTGTCCCCTCTGTGTGTAGCCCCTTGTGGGCAATAAAGAAATAACACACACACACACACACACACACACACACACACACATATATATATATAAACACACGCGTGCGCGCGCACACACAATCGTATAGGAGTGGTTGTGTTGTAAGCAGTTGCTTACCAACCACATGATTCTGGGTTCAGTCCCACTGCGTGGAATCTTGGACACATGTCTTCTACTACAGCCTCGAGCCAACCAAAGCCTTGTGAGTGGATTAGGAAGACGGAAACTAAAAGAAGCACGTTGTATATATATATATATAATGTTTGTGTATGTTTGTGTGTTTGTATTTTCCCCCAACATCGCTAGACAACTGATGCTAGTGTGTTTACGTCCCTGTAACCCAGCGGTTCGGTAAGAGAGGTCGACAGAATATGCACTAGGCTTAATAAGTTCTGTGGTCGAGTTGCTCGACTACAGGCGGTGCTCCAGTATGGCCGTTGTCAAATGACGGAAACAAATAAAAGAATATAAAAAATATATATACAGAGTTGGCCAAAAGTCACCTGACAGTAAATCTAAATCATTTAATTGCAAGGTTAATTTGTTTAAGAACTGAACGAAATTAATAGTAGTATCTAAATATGAAACGTCATGAAAATTATTCAAACTGAAGTCCTTCTTGACCGACACATTTTTCCATTCGAGTCAATACTGAATTATAAATAATATTTATGAAATTTTAATTTACTGTCGCGTGACATTTGGCCATCCCTGTATATATATATATATATATATATATATATATATATATATATATATATATATATATGTATGTATGTATGTATATATATATATATATATATATATATATATATATATATATATATATATATATATATATATATATTCATCAAGAATGTAGATTTTACCATTTTGTATTGTTAGAGATGCTCTAGTACTAAGGAAGTATTTGGGAGTATTATAAACCCCCGTGCTAAATCAGTGGTTGGGCCCCTGTAGTATTTATTTATTGAGAGCATGCTACAACATATATAGATCAGAGTTAGGCCCGTGAATGTGGGAGCCCTCGGGCAACTGTCCACTGTATCTATGTTTTTAGACGGCAGTGCTAGTAATATTATGTCTAGTGACAATGCCAGGAGGCGCAATGGCCCAGTGGTTAGGGCAGCGGACTCGCGATCGTAGGATCGCGGTTTCGATTCCCAGACCGGGCGTTGTGAGGGTTTATTGAGCGAAAACACCTAAAGCTCCACTAGGCTCCGGCAGGGGATGATGGTGAACCCTGCTGTACTCTTTCACCACAACTTTCTTTCACGCTTACTTCCTGTTTCTGTTGTGCCTGTAATTCAAAGGGTCAACTTTGTCACACTGTGTCACGCTGAATATCCCCGAGAACTACGTTAAGGATACACGTGTCTGTGGAGTGCTCAGCTACTTGCACGTAAATTTCACGAGCAGGCTGTTCCGTTGATCGGATCAACTGGAACCCTCGACGTCGTAAGCGACGGAGTGCCAACAACAAAAAGTGACAATGCCGAAAGAAAATGCCTGGTTTACACAGCTGTAAGTAAGGAACTAAAATCCCAAACTGGCGATCGCAGTGGGAGGCTGTCCTGTTAACCAATACCCTATTGTGGATGTCGCTGGATGACAGACTCTGACAATGATGTCATTCCACGCTTTCCTAACCACAGCGTTGGCCGTAGCATGCTTGAAGTCATGACGTTGTGACTTCAAGTCTTCCTCAGTTTGTTTCGCGCATGTTTTCTTTAGTGTGTTATCTCGGATTCTTCAGTGCGTGTGTGACTGTCGCCAAAAAACTTGCAGTGCTCGTCCTGCAGACGTGGCCAAACCACTTTAGCCTGCACTGCAAGAATTGGTCTCAGATGCTGTTTGAGATTTGGTCGAGCAGAGAGACACCAAGGATCTGACGAAGGCACCGCATTTGGAACCCCTCGCGATTATTCATGTCTTGTCTGAGGATGGTCCCAATGTCAGCACTTTAGAGCAGGACAAGCGAAACTAGCGTACGAAAAAGACGGATCTTCCAAACATACCATCGAAAGATGCGAACACAGAAGTCACAGACCCGATTCGGCAACTGATCTCTGCTATTGATGCTACTTTCTTTTCCGCAACCAGTGAGCCGAGATATTTGAACACCCGAACATTATCAATCTGAATACCACCAAGAAGCATAGTGTTGTCAGAATTTTCGTCTTGACCGTGTTGATCCCGAGGCAACAAAGGCCGACGCAGTCGAAGTGTTTGGATATAGAGCTTCTCCCCATACATCAAGGTCTCATCAACTTCTTCAAGTTCCACACGAAGGAGGAAAATGTGAGGGTAGAGTGGTAGAGATTATGAAGGGTACGTAAAAGTTGGTGAGCTGGCAGAATCGTTTGCATGCCAGGCGAAATGCTTATCAGTATTTCGTCTGCCGCTATGTTCTATGTTCTGCGTTCAAATTCCGCCGAGGTCGACTCTGCCTTTTATGCTTTCGGGACCGATAAATTAAGTACCAGTTGAACACTGGGGTAGATGTTATCGACACAACCCCTCCTCCAAGATGGCTGCCCTTGTGGCAAAATTTGAGACAATTTTTACTATGTAGCTAGAGGTAAGCAACGAGACGTGGAAGATGGGAGTTGTATTGAGTGTTCAAAACAATCTAATGTATGTACATGTTTGAGTGGTCGAGAATCATGCTGTATGGTTTCGTCCATTTAGGTAAAAGGATGATTGTGTGGTTAAGAGACTCGCCTTGGAACCACATAGTTCCAAGTTCAATCCCACGCCATAACACCTTGTGCAAAAGCCATATGCTATAGGGCTTACCAATACCTTGTGAGTGAATTTCGTAGACAGCAACTGTATGGAAACCCGTCGTATATACACATACATACATACATACATACCTACTCTTTTATTCTTTACTCTTTTACTTGTTTCAGTCATTTGACTGCGGCCATGCTGGAGCACCACTATTAGTGGAGCAAATCAATCCCAGGACTTATTCTTTGGAAGGCTAGTACTTATTCTATCGGTCTCTTTTGCCGAACCGCTAAGTTACGGGGACGTAAACACACCAGCATCGGTTGTCAAGCGATGTTGGGGAGACAAACATAGACACACAAAGACACAGACACATATATATATACATATATATATATATATATACATATATACGACGGGCTTCTTTGAGTTTCCGTCTACCAAATCCACTCACAAGGCTTTGGTCGGCCCGAGGCTATAGTAGAAGACACTAGCCCAAGATGCCACGCAGTGGGAATGATCCCGGAACCATGTGGTTGGTAATGAAGCTACTTACCACACATCTGTGTTTGTGTGAATGTGTATGTGCATATGTCTTTGATTTGAGTTTGTTCATCTCACCGCTTGACAACCGGTGTCGGTTTGTTTATATCCTCCGTAAGGTAACAAACTTAAAAGTAATTGCTTGATTCGATTCGATCTACTTAACCCGTTAAAGGTGTGCCCCCAGTATAGCCGCAATCTATTGACGGAAAGAAGTAAAAGATAAGACATTGTTCTCAATTCATTTATTTCTTTAATGCTATAGTGGCGATAGAATAGAAGAGACAGAGGGTCCGAAGTTCGCTTACTTTTCTATCGTCATTATGCTCTTTGGAGCTGGCTAGGCTAATACAATTACGGGCTCATTCGTCTCTCCTCGCTTTATCCTCCAGTGAGGCCGATTGCTATTCCATCAAACTGCGCACTTAATGCCTAGTCCCTCCTTCCCCGAACACTGACGCTTTGGAGACAAATCCCTGTCCATAGCTTTCCTTCAGGTATCAGCATGCAACAGTTTAATGTAACGTTAACCGCCTCGTTCCCATCTGTTTCCGTTGGTCTGCGTAAGCCATGATCATTACATCTTTCCCCAGGCTGAGCAATTAAAGCAAAAGTTAATTGAGTTGGAACATTTTGGAAGTTATGTGTATTATCTATGGGCATATCACGTCAGCACTGGTGATGACAGAGTATGAAATATAAGACTGAAAGCTAAATATATGGCTGAAAGCCGGCAACTTAAGTTTAATAACACCGTATCGATTTTCTCCAAATTCTCGATTTCTACACGAGGTTTACGATTTTTCGCACGTATATTATACAGGATTTCCTTTACTCGCGTAATAACATTCTAAGATCCGTTTTGAAGTATTCCTTGTGGGATCCAGCGAAGGCTGTTCAAAAGAAATCAGAGCAGGAAATACAACAGCAACAACAACGATGACAACGACAGAAAAAACTGCAACAACCATAATAATAATAACAATAATAATAATAGTAATAATAATAATAATAATAATAATAATAATAATAATAATAATAATAATAATAATAATAATAATAATAATAACGATAGCAATGAACACTGCCCCCGTAAACGACAAGTGGATGAAACTGAAAATGGCAAAAATGCAAATGCACTGGACATATTCCTTTTGGTAAGAAGGAAATGGAAATAAAATTGTTTGTTTGTTTCTTTCTTTCTTTCATCAATTTATGTTTGCCAACAAAACAATAACAATGAAACAAACAGCAAATCACATAATATAAAAACAGAAAACAAAACAAAACGAAAACAAAGCAAATATATTATATTATTTAGATTTATTTTTTCCTACGTTGATGGAATCATTCATATGTTTATATACCTTGTGATTCTGTGTGTAAGTGTGTATGTGCGAAAATATTGTGTGAGTGTATATATATATATATATATATATATATATATATATATATAATGTACATTTATATGTGTCTATGTGTGTATATACATATATATGAATGCATATGTATATAGATAATTTTATATATATATATATATATATATATATATATATATATATATATGTTCATGCATACATACATTCATATATATACGTTATTGGCTTTGGTAGTTGCCTCAGAAATTTCCATTAGAATGGCATTTTGTTTTGTTTGTACGTGCGGGATTGTGTATCATAGACTTACTCGGGTTAAGTATTGCAAATAAATAGGAAAAGAAATGAGAAATAAGTAAATAAATGCATAAACAAAGATGTAAGTAAGGGAATAAAGAAAACACCATGTGAAATAAAAAAAAAAGACCATATACAAATATATATATATATATATATATATATATATATATATATATATATATATAAGAGAGAGAGAGAGAGTGACAGAAAGAACACGATAGGAAGAGAGACTATGTAGTAAGCAAAGATTTGTTGCACTATATATATGCACTTATTCCCCCTCATGTTTAAATCCGAGGACATAAAATCTGCAACTTTCCATATATTCATTTATTATATAAGTAACTTTGCCCTGTTAGCTCACTACTCCTCCTCCGCTACCATCACCTGTGATTTAATCAAATCATAGGATCGTTCGTTGCTATATACAGTAAGCAGTAAGACGTCCTCTAGATTGGAATCGATAGGTTCAAACCAAACTGTTCTTAATAGTGTTGTAAAATTGTCCAAAAATGTCAGAGTAAAATAATACATATAATAAAACGAAACAAAAGAAACATGGAGAATTTATTTACTGTCAAAACTTCTGTAATTTTATTTGAGAGATAAAAATAATTTTTTTCAAAGAAATAATTGTATTAAAGTGTCACATTGCAAGACCTCTTCTGAAAACACGTTGCTGAGAAAATAAAAGCAACACAGGAAAAGAAAAACTTTGAAAACCAACAAAAAGACACACAAAAAAAAAATGAAGGAAAAATCCATGGATAATATATATAGGAAATATGGAAGATTTATATATGCATTTAATACATATCACGTAAACATAGTAACATTAACGATATTTCCTAGATATCGTGTATGTATTTTAAGCTCTTTAAATATATTTTGCACATTGCCAATAGTAACGTTGTTGTTTAACCCCACGTCAGTTCTTATCAGGTAAACATGTCTGCAAAAATATTTGGGATATAACAATTCCCCTGGATCTCGTTATCATCCGGTCGAATCTCGGGGTTTTCCACCTCAATCATGCCACCTATCATAGTCTTCCGTAACTTTGGAAAATTTCTCTGGCCAACAGGGAATATATATCTATATATATGTTAATATTATAACTTAACTAGGAGAATGAAAATCTTAATCAGGAAAAATTATTCTGCGGTGTAAAAAAGAGGAAAAATGAAAAATGGGTCAATTATTAATATTTCCTAATATTGTTTTAATTGTTTCTACACATATGGGAGATAACTTCGAACATATTTCGTTCATATTTTCACCTCAACAGCGGGAACATTGCGCTTACTATATACTCTGAATGAAGTAGTGTGATAAGCGAATCATTATGTAAATGTACAAATTTGTATGTTGGTTGTGGTGTTGTGAAGTTGTCAAAATAAGAACAAAATAATAATGTATTTATTTGCTGTCAAAATTTCAGTAATTCTTTTCAAAGGAGGAAAATTGATTACAAAAAAGAAGAATTTTCTGATTCTATTTTTGTTATATTAGTTTCTTTTTTATTAGTTTTTTTATTTTTACCTTTGTGTAAAAATAATTGTATCATAGCATTATACTGCAAGGCATCCTTGTAAATATGTTGCGAAAAAAGTAAAACAGAAATGAATATTAAACCCTAAGAGACATCCACGGATAATACTTTTAACAAGACAAAAAGAAATATCAAAAAAATCCACTTATCGATTTTCTTATGTTTTTAATACGGACATATCACGTAGACATATAAACATTAATGATATTTCCAGCGTGTTGTCGTTGTATTCTCAACTCTTTAAATAAAGTTTGAACATTGTCAATATTGTTATTGTTATTGTTTAACTCTGAGTTTATGGAACAGAAGTATGGCCAAAAGCATTCCTAACGTGCCACTACTATCATTTTTTATTGATATTTTGTTTATGCCTATGAGTATGTGCTCCAAAGTCTCCTACCTTTATCCTTTCCCAAATAGTATAATTAATCTGAGGGAGATTTGCTGCTATTTCTGGCTGGTTTGGTTGAACGATCAGTTGAATGCTTCCCCGTTGATTCATAAATAGTTAATATACGCTATTGTTGTTTAACCCTGGGCCAATCCTGATTGAACAGATTTATAATCAAGAAACATTCTAGCTTTGGCAATCGGAATGTTTCTTCTCATTTAGAACCTGTAATGGATAAACTTTACGAATATTACGCTCATTTTTTTTCTTAAGACTCTAGAATAAATTTTGAGTTATATTTGGCTATCATTTTTAGGAGGGCAAGCTACAAGATAAATGCCACCACGTTGATTCATAATGGTCTTGTTACTGCAGTTGATTTCTTTTTTTACGTGTCAGTCTTGATAATAAAAAGCATTCTAGCGTGATCACCTCAATTATATATCAAACGTAGTTTATCAAGGACTACATTATCCAACGTATCATTCCAGTTTCTTTTCTAATTTTATATAGCAGAGCAGCAACCGCTTAGGGATTTTTTCATAGTCTCTTTGTTCTCGTAATCTTCAACTAAATGGTTTGCATTATCTAAAATCAACGAGAATCACAAGTCGCATATGAACCCAAGTTACATTGCAACACATGACAGTGTCGTGTTGGAACAAAATTTTATCTCTGCAAAAGGCTTTAGCTGCAACAATTTAAAATAAGAATAGGCCACAAGCCTTGTTGAGAAACGACAGTGGTGGAGAATTTACATAGCACTTTAACGTTTCGGTTCCACTGGCCGTTTCGAAAGCCACCTTGGGAGTTGAACCAGCGAGTGTCTTCGCGGTTGCTTCATTTGGTTGAAATAGCAAGTAGATATCCCTCAATTCCCAATCTACTGTCTTAAAAAAGACACATCGGATAATGTAATTCTGGATGCACAATGTTTGAAATATATATATCACTCGTACGTTCTAGACAAAGTACACCTTTGTCCGAGAGCATGTCTTGGGTCATAGGCTTGCTGGATGTGGCAAAACTACTGAAAGTATCATAATTCAACGTGGCACCTTCCACACCGTTATTCACATTTCTAGAAATAGCAGCAAAATCTCTCTCAAGTTACACCCTATCTATACATTGGCTAATGTAACTCGAGATACACAGATTGAAAATTATGTGGAATGTTCTCGTTTTGAATGCTTTGATGAGGGCTGACAAACAGAGTAAACTAAAAAAAAACGGACGGGAACACAAGTATTTGAAAGTAAGTGCTCCATGTTCTTGCTCGAAATGTTAGAAATAGTAGCCAAATTTCCTTCAAATTATAATCGAACCGCATAACAAAAAGACGTGCGCTGTAATAGGCAGTTCTGAGATAACCTAAACAGTAATGGAAACAGACTGGATAGTCACAAAGAGAGCGTCTTTGATCATTAGTCTGCTTACCGAGCGCTATGAAAACAACAACAACAACAACAACAACAACAACAACAACAACAATAACAACAACAATAGCAGCAGCGACAACAAAAACAACAACATATGTAACTCCCTCAGTACCAAAGAGTCGACGTAAAAGCCTTTTCATGATAGTACATAGTGCTAGAAATAGCAGCCAGGACATGTAGGATTGGGGAAAGATCACACTGTATAGCGTAATCTGAGTTACATAGTTTATGAAAAGGGCAGGATGGTAAAAAGAGAAGATGGTTGATAAAACACACCTGACCTTGGACTAAATAATAGTCACCACGACCATCTCTTCCAAACTATGCGATTTCATGCATAAAGAAGAAATCAAGATGGTGTGTAAACAGTCTGGCTGGAATACCTTTTGATAATAGATCAAGATTGACCTGGGACTGATCCCTCCCACTCACCCACCACCGCACCACCACACTACAATCACCAGCACCAGCACCACCAGCACCACCACCACCAGCACCACCCCTACCAGAACCATTCCCCACCAGCACCCCCATCGCCACCACCGCCTCCGCTTCCGCCTCCGCTTCCGCCTCCGCTTCCGCCTCCGCTTCCGCCTCCGCTTCCGCTTCCGCCTCCGCCTCCGCTTCCGCTTCCGCCTCCGCCGCCGCCGCCGCCTCCACCGCCACCACCACCACCACCACCACCACCACCACCACCTTTACTACTACTACTACTACTACTAACGACAGCAATGACTTTGAGTTTACATGTGGTAGTTCGAGCTGTTAGGAGTAACCAAATGTCCCTTAAATTACGCTCTACGCAGGAGTGGCTCTGTGGTAAGTAGCTTGCTTACCAACCACATGGTTCCGGGTTTAGTCCAACTGCATGGCACCTTGGGCAAGTGTCTTCTACTATAGCCTCGGGCCGACCAAAGCCTTGTGAGTGGATTTGGTAGACGGAAACTGAAAGAAGTCCGTCGCTAAGGTGTAGGTGCAGGAGGTGGTCAAACTCTGTTTAAGGAGTAGACAACCACCATATATATATATATATATATATATATATATATATATATATATATATATATATATATATATATGTATGTATGTGTGTGTGTGTTTGTGTATCTGCGTTTGTCCCCCCCCCCAACATCGCTTGACAACCGATGCTGGTGTGTTTAGGACCCCGTGTTAGGTCCCCGTGTTTAGCGGTTCGGCAAAAGGGGCGGATAGA
Source organism: Octopus bimaculoides (assembly GCF_046866305.1). Classification (NCBI taxonomy): domain Eukaryota; kingdom Metazoa; phylum Mollusca; class Cephalopoda; order Octopoda; family Octopodidae; genus Octopus; species Octopus bimaculoides. The sequence goes on along the minus strand of NC_142934.1, from coordinate 110,639,795 downwards.
ATAAGTAATAGGCTTACAAAGAATAAGTCCTGGGGTCGATTTGCTGGACTAAAAGCGGAGCTCCAGCATGGCAGCAGTCAAATGACTGAAACAAGTAAAAGAGTAAAAAGAGTAAAAGAGTACCCTTTCAAGAAAGTGCAATCACCTCGTAGCGTTATATATGCAGTGGCTGAGATAGAACTGAAATGTCATATTTGAAACGTCTTTGATAATAATAGGTCTACATGGTTATGTCTGGTTTGAACCCGCGAATAAAATAAGATTGAAAACAATGACAATAAAAATTAAAAAGAAAACGAGAACAAAATCAACGAGCCACTTCGCAATAACATGGGGATATAAAGCAATAAAAACCAGCCAAGGAACCGACCAACCAAGGAAGGGACCAACCAACCAACCAATCAACCAGCCAGCCAACCAACGAAGCAATCGAATAAACAAACAATGGGACGCTCCGCCATTCCTTTCTATTTATCTAAAACTTCCCCCACCCAAAATTAAAACGCTACATATCTGCGCTTCGTACAAGCGGCCATTTTGTTGTATTTCGCTCCACGAATTTTAGAAGTTAATATCCTTGGTTAGCTTAGCGTATTTTGGCGATGCATATAAATGAATTACAGGAGAAAAAAAATGTGCATTAAAATCTGCAAACAGATAATTTCGCTGTTCAAGCAGAGCTCATAACTAAATTTTAAGAGACAATTACTTTCAGCAAAATACTGCTCTTCCAGCTTGTCTTCGGCAATATAATAATCTATAAGGAACCTCTGATTAGCAAAATGTCAGCTCTGCACCTATTTTATAAAATACAATATTTTCATTAGATCTGACGCCAAATATGTTATATATATATATTTTTTGTTTGGTTGCAATGGGTCGACTTCATGTGTATCTGTTTTAGTACATGTATGTATGTATGTATGTATGTATGTATGTATGGATGGATGGATGGATGGATAGATGGATGGATAGTTGGAGGGATGAATGTGTATATATATATGTGTGTGGTACGTGTGCGCCCATAAAACAGTCATACATAAAACATCCACAGACATACACGCACGCTCATAGTGTAAATATGAATATGCATGTACATACGTATGTATGCATGTTTGTATGAATGTATGCATAGATGTTTGTATGCATATATATGCGTGTGTGCATATATATATGTGTGTGTATATATATATATATATATATATATATATATATATACATATATATATATATATATATATATATATATATATATATATATATATATATATATATATATATATATATATATATATATATATATCGACATACAAATCGATAGAGAGAGATAGAAGGAGCGAGAGAGAGAGAGAGAGAGAGAGAGAGGGAGAGAGGGAGAGAGGGAGAGAAATTTGAGTAATTTCACGCGCTCGTATATGTGTGTGTATGTGTGTAATTATGTGTATGCATGTATATATGAACATACATATAAACTTAACTACCCACGGTGTACACACGCATTAACCAGTAACGATTGAATAGAGTTTAACTATTCAATCCTATGTCGTTTTCTTCTAACTGTGAATAAAATCGTGTATATGATATAACTGTAAATGACACAATAAAAGAATGTGAAACAATATCATCGACCAAAAATATTACTCATCAAAATAAACGCACACAATTTTATCGAATATTGGACCTTAGCACGAGAGGGGAAAACTTAGCGCTGACATTCAATCTGCTAGACATAGTTTTCAAATTTGCCTCAAACAATGTATCGTTGTCTAGAACAAATGACACGTTAGATAACACAGCCCGTGTTACACGAAGCCTAAATAAAAGAACAAAAATAGATCTGCTCGATTATAGCTTAACCAATGATGATAATGAAAAGCATATGAAGCAAGATGGTGACATAGCAGAGTCGTTAGTATGTCGGACAAAATGTTGTGCGGCGTTTCTTCTGGCTTTTTAAGTTCCGAGTGCAAATGAGGCCGAGGTAACTTTGCCTTTCACCCCTTCGAGGTCGTTAAAAGGCGAGTTTGTTAAATCGACTCCAATGAAATACTGGAATTGATGTGATAGACTTGCCCTCTCTCCTAAAATTTGCTGACCTTGCAACGGATCGGCTTTCCTTTGAGGAGGCACGCTTTGGGAAACCAATAATCGGCCAGGGGCTCAACAAAGCAAAACAAAGCATCGAACACACCTTTTTCCATTTACAGCAAAACAAATTTTAAACGGATAGTCCCGCTCGCTCAAATGGGCGTGTAATCAATCAGTTAGTCGTCACTCAAAATCGCCAGGAGCCGGCGGCGGAGCAGCCACGTTATAGGTGACCGTCGCCCGCCAAGGGGATCCGGACTACTTTAAAGGGGTTCGAGTCGGTCGGCCGAGGTTCTGATCACCGCCACGCTGAAGTGCATGGTTGTGTGTTTAAGAAGCTTGAGTTGTTACCATGTGGTTTGGGGTTCAGCCCTACTGCGCGGCACCTTGGGTCAATAAATGCCTTTGGAATGGATTTGGTAGACGGAGACGATTTGGAAGACCATAGTATGTGTGTATATGATATGGGCTTGTATTTATGTCTTTCCACTCCCACTCTATGCACATAATCACAAACATACATAGACCAGCGCCCGCACACACGCATGCACACACACACACACGCATGCACACACACACACGTACGCACAAACATAAAGACACACAATACAAACACACGCACATACACACACACGCACATACACACACACATATATAAACATTTATTAATAAGTGACTTCGAAGTTTCGACTCACTAACCATACTTGGGCTGTGGTTTATTTTCTTCATTTTTAATTTTGCTTTATATGGCTTTCCGCAGGGTGGAGTAAGACGTATGATAATTAAATTTGGAAGTGATTGTATAGGAGAGAGAATTGGGAAGGAAAGGGGGAGTAGGGTATATGCTTGTAGGATGTGAGTTGATAGACAGGGATATTGGAGCCAGTTATTCTGGTTTGATACGGAATTTTGTGATTGTTCGGGAGTTCAGTCACGCGCAAATGTAAGAGGGTAAGAGTTGTGTCTTAAGGAATTCATAATTTATATCGGATGATGGTCTTCATAATTAATCGAGGCTCTTTTTATATAAATAGAGTTTTATTTTAGTGTTCCTAAAAATATGCTTACAAATAGTGCCAGTTCAATTTGTCACATAGCATAGGTCAGATAAATGTCGAATTTAGTGTTGGCATCAGAACCTTTCGTTTAAAAAATGGTAATATCTTTTACAAAAAAGTATGGATTAAGAAGACTGGATTTCCATAAAATATTTATTTGTCTATTCTGATGTGTTCCTAGCGTGGCTATTTATATTTATATAAATGATGACAAATTCTTACATGCAATTGCATATGGGAACTTATATATCTAGATAAATGGATATAGATGAAGCATTCTACCGCTGAAATATTTGTCTGCAACAACAACACTCACATATCAATGTATATGTATACACACTTGTACGGGTGTATTCATATAACCTTTTATACTCGTGCATACATGCATATCCCAGCACACATACTTGTGAGTGTATGTGCTTATTTCATAGTGTTTAGAAAAATTAAGATTTCTCTTGACAGTGTTTCATGGTTTGTTGACCGTTTCCTAGAGAAGAGATACCCGGGTTTCTTACCCAAACGGTAAGAAGGCTCAATTGCAATATAGGCAGAGATAAATTAGCAAATCTCTGTTGTGGATGACAAAATTTGTATCCGTACGTATTTTGGCAGCTCGTCATTAATTAATACCTACTTTATGCATGAGAAGCGTAAATCAGATGAAATAAATTATAAACTATAATAAAGTTAACGTAGACGTACAAAACTGTATGGTTTAGAAGGTCGCTTTGCAGGCACGCGATTCCGGGTTCAGTTCCATTGCAAGACACGTTCTGCAAGTGTGATCTGCTTCGAAAAGAATGAAAAGTTTTCAGCCTCAAAAAAATAACAAAAAAACAAAAAAAAAACCCAAAACAAAACAAAACAAAACAAAAAAACAATACATGATACAAGACTTCCCATGAAGGTACAAGACTTCAAGGCTCAAAGATCTTGAAAGCTGAAAAGTTTCCATACACTCTTCGTATAGCTACAAGTCTGCACAATAGTTCGTTAGTGAATTTGGTAAATGGAAACTGTGTGAATCCTCGTTATATATATAATTATTATTATCAGCGCACATCATAAGGAAAGCATTATCTGGATGAGGTCCTTGTTGTGACTTCACAGATGACTAAAAACTCTGGTGCATTTTAACCTTCACCGTGTTACGAAGGAATGATAACAACAACCACATTAAGAATGATAATAATGTTTCAAATTTTGCCAGAAGGGGAGTAATTTTGAGGGGTGGGGACGAGTCGATTACAAGGACTCCAGTATTCAACGGGTATTTATTTTATCGACCCGGAAAGGATGCACGAAAATGCAAGTTGGCAGGCTTTTATAGTTAAACACGACGTACGTTCCTGCACCTCACGCCAGTTTTAAGTTACCGAGCTTATATTCATACAGTGATATGTAACATTACTCTAAACAATTACTATACATTTCAATAGCAGCTCTCTACGTGTGCTTCTATCGGGATCTTTGCCGAACCGCTAGGTTACGGGGACCTAAACACACCAACGTCGGTTGGCAAACGATGGAGGGGGGACAAACACAGACACTCAAACACATACATATATACATCTATATATCTATCTATCTATCTATCTATATACGATGGGCTTCTTTCAGTTTTAGTCTACCATATCCAATCACAAGGCTTTGGTCGGCCCAAGACTATAGTAGATAACTTGCCCAAGGTGCCACGCAGTGGGACTCAACCCAGAACCATGTGATTGGTAAGCAAGCTACTTATCACACAGCCACTATTGTACATTTTTGAGATAGTAAATTCAGAAAACTCGCAGTTCTTGATCGCACTTCACCCGATGAGGAAACGTTGTTCAAAAATATAGTAATTGTTTAGAGTAATTTTACACAATGCCATATGAACCTAGCAAATTAAAGCTGCTTTGGAAAGCAGAAACGAACGTCATGATCTACTATTAAAGCTTGTTAACTTCCATCTTTGCGTTATATCATTATTACATAATACATGCATATATATATATATATATATATATATATATATATATATATATATATATATATATATATACATACATATACATACATATGCACGTATATATATATATATATATATATATATACATATATATATATATATATCTATATATATACTATTTTTAGTTTTACCGATAAAGGTTTTTTTCATACTGAACTACTTGGCAAAATTGTTAATTATTAATTCTATTATTAATTGACGATTCTCTGCCCTTATTCTTGTATCTCTCTCTCTCTCTCTCTCTCTCTCTCTCTCTCTCTCTCTATATATATATATATATATATATATATATATATATATATATATATATATATATGTATATATATGAAACTAGTAAGCTATAGACAATACAATAAACTATAAAATATATTTTATGCCTCGACGAATAATGGTAATCTATCAAATTATAGAATTCCCTCGCTATATAATTTCTTTCTCGTAGATTAAATATTGAATAGTAACATTAAATGTTTCTTTCCCTATTATCGTTCACAGGCAGGATGCTCTTAGTTCCTTTTATGTAATCATATCGCAGAACCCTTTATTTAAAAACGTTTCATTATAATACCCGAATTATTCTCGTGCTTTTAGGAACATGCTTTCATTATTGGCAGCTCGATTGTCTTCGCTTCTCACTCAGCGATTGTTTTATAACTGTCTTGTTCCATCCAGTGACCTGACCATAACACAAGCGCTATCAAACTGTAGAGCTGTATGATACAAGGGTTGGTATAACTGCTTTTTCTAGCAGTTCGGAGAAACATGTCGTCGCGTTGTTACCAAAACTGTTGAAGTATGACAAAAGCGATATTGTAATGGCGGTATTAGTGCTCTGAATGGTTTTGTATGAAGACCATAGTTTTCTTTGTCCTTTTCATTACCATTACTAATATTGTCAACACATTACAATTATTATTATTATTATTATTATTATTATTATTATTATTATTATTATCATCATCATCATCATCATCATCATCATCATCATCATCATCATCATCATCATTATTATTATTATTATTATTATTATTATTATTATTATTATTATTATTATTATTATTAAGGCGGCGAGCTGGCGGAACCGTTAGAGCGCCGGGCAACATCTTTAGCCGAATTTTCATCCGTGTTTACCTTCTGCGTTCAAATTCTTCGACTGTGCCTTTCATCCTTCTGGGGTCGATAAAATAAGTACCTGTTAATCACTGAGGTCGATGCAATCGACTTAACCCCAACCAAAACCATGCTGGCCTTGTGCCAAAATTTGAAATTCTTATCATTCTTATCATTCTTCTTCTTATTATTATATTAGTAGTACACAGTAAGAAGCTCCGCATGTATATCCATACATGGAAATACCTAGACGTATAACATGTGGTATTATTATTATTAAGGCTGTGAGCTGGCAGAATCTTTAGCTCGCCGGACGAAATGTTTAGCGGTAATTCGTCTGGTGCTACGTTCTGAGTTCAAATTCTGCCGAAGTCGACTTCTGTCTGTCATCCTTCTGTGGTCGATAAAATAATTACCAGTTGAAAACTGGAGTCACTTTAATCGACACATCTGCTCCACCAAAATGCCTGCCCTTGTTTCAAAATTTGAAACCATTATTATTATTATTATTATTATTATTGTTGTTATTATTATTGTTATTATTATTATTATTATTATTATTATTATTATTATTATTATTATTATTATTATTATTATTATTATGAGGGCGGTGAAACGCCAGATGAAGTGCTTAGCGGTATTTCGCCCGTCACTCCGTTCTGAGTTCAAATTCCGCCGAGGTTGACTTTACCCTTCATCCTTTCAGGTCGATAAAATAATACCAGCTGAATGCTGAGAACGAGGTGATTGACTTATCCGCTTCCCCAGAATAGCTGACCTTGTGGAAAAATTTGAAACCATTCTTATTATTAAGGCGGCGAGATGGCACAATCGGTAGCACGCCGAGCGAAATGCTTAGCGGCATTTCGTCGGCCCTTATGTTCTGAGTTCAAATTCTGCCGAGGTTGACTTTGCTTTTCATCCTTTTAGAGTCGATAGATTAAGCACCATTGAAAGCCTAAACTGTTGCAAAGCGGTCTTTTGCCTCTGTCGTGTCTGTCTTTGACGACGGTTGTCGCTCTGATCGATATCCTTATATTCCGATGTCACCGACAGAATGGTTCTATCTGGCACTGTACGATCTCCAGTCGTACAGTATTATTTTCCTCAAAAGGTTAGATCGTTATAATGTCCACTCAGTATCACAGTATAGTTACTATATCAGCACAGACACGACTATCAACACAGTCTACACGTACTCTCGACCTTCTAGCCATCTCTTGTCGATCGGCTACTGGTCTATTTATAATGGCTGACTACTACCACTGTTCACCGGGAGGGCGTACAGTTTCTTATTTTCTTATTTTTTTATTGCCCACAAGGGGCTAAACATAGAGGGGACAAACAAGGACAGACAAAGAGATTAAGTCAATTACATCGACCCCAGTGCGTAACTGGTACTTAATTCATCGACCCCTAAAGGATGAAAGGCATAGCCGACCTCGGCGGAATTTGAACTCAGAACGTAACGGCAGACGAAATACTGCTAAGCATTTCGCCCGGCGTGCTAACGTTTCACTATACAACAACTTCTACTTATACAACACTGTTGTATCCAGTAGCATATGATGGTTGCTGTATTGGGTATAGTGCCACACCCAATACCACGAATTTCGAGCAAGGTTATTACAAAAATTTTCCTTTAAGATTTATGAATAAATTAATGAGTAAGACTAATATTTATAATGATTTTGTCATTTTCGTTGGGTGTGCCGCACATATCTAGCACACCCGGAATATACGCCCCTGGTTGTATCCTTATTGCATTTATGGTTACCACTACAAATCCAGTCTTCTTCAAGAACCACGGGCATTAGTAGAACTATTTCTACTGCAGGTAATATGTCTCCTTTATCATAACCCTTGGTAATAACTTTTACGTCACACCACTGCTACTACGATGTTATTTCCATTCCTACCATTGCTTACACTTTCAAGACAACGAACAAGAACCTCATCACCATTATAAGCACCTCTGCTTCCACCACCACTTCGATAACCACTACCAACATCACTATAGTAACCGTTCCCAACAGCACAATGTTCACTACTATTAACATTGCACCAATTTATAATTAGGTGAAAGCTGTCGTAAGAGGAAAATGATATAAATATAAACTAACCACTGGCATGAACACTAACACCATCATGTCAACAATATATTAACTTCGCTATCGTTTGATCTCCTGGACAGAAATAATGACGAATCAGCCTTCAAATTTTATTCTAACGTCTCAAATACATACATTTCATACATACGTACGCACAAACATACATACATACATATTTCAGGTTTATACCTGTAATTATTGGAGCACTGGGATATGTAACACACTGCCTAAATACCAATCTTGAGAAATTTGGCTTCTCAAAACCAGAAATGAGAAAACTGATTCGAAGATTAAAATCTGTAAAGCTTTCGAGAAGTTTATCATTTAAGTATATATCAGCATGTCTAGATATGCAACTATATGCATGAGAATGCATACATAAAACAAAACACAGAAAACTGCACGTATGCATACAAGCAAAAATACTCTGTTGCTATTGTTGAAATTCTAATGAAGGATCCTTGGATCTAGGTTAGAAACCGGTTCTTCCTCTATTGGCAAGAAATTTTGAAATAAAACTGAATAATGAATACATACAGACAGACAGACAGACATGTCATTCTTGAAATAAAACTGAACAATTACATAGATAGATAGATAGATAGTTAGATAGATACATACATACATACATACATACATACATACATGGACACATGCATACATGATGATTGCTTCTTCTTGTCAAATGATGGCTGCCCGACATTCATCCATGTTGTTCTGAATTACCTTCATCTTTGCATGAGCGCAGATGTGACTTTTCAAGACAGCGCCATGCATCCATCGTTATAGGGCTTTATAAAATGCAAAACGGACCAAGTAATGAAAGAAAACGTTAGTGAGACATGTGTACGACATTGGATTTAATTGAGAAAACCCTTTATAATTTTGCCACTCTCTCGGAGAAACATTACGATTAGGTATAATCAGGTTTCAATACTATTCCAGCGCCAAACTTTCTCTACTAACTCTGAAAGTTGCAATAAAGCTCGACATGTAATAGTTACTATTACAGAATATTAATTTTCTACTGAGTGCAGCCTTGTTTGTTTTTAAAAGGTAAACTATGTTGAAATGTGTGCCTGCTGCGACAAGCAAACTGGTTTGCCGCAGCACGAATAAATTTTGACACCTACAGTGAAAACGCCTACTTGGAAGAAAACTATGGCCCCATTAGGCGTTGAAACATTTTTATAAGCTTTACGCAAGCTGTCTTTATCAATTCCTCCAAAACCATTGTGAGTCCGGCAAAATGGTGATTGATGAGTTGATATGTGCAGAAAAAGAGGGAGAGAAAGAGAGTGGAATAAAGAGGGGGAGAAAGGGAGAGAAGGAGAAGAAGAGAAAAGGAGAGCGAGAGAGAGCAGGTGAGGGATATGTTGAACAATTCGTAACAGTATGGTATGAATACAGAATGTCGTTTGACTCTTCCCCTCCACTGCTGTTGAAATCATTGCATTTGGCAAACGTACTCACTGTCATAGTTGCTATTATTCAAAGGTTCACAAAGACCTAGTCAGTTACCATCCTTATCATTATAACTGAACGCACAATGATTGTTTTTGATGCTATATATCTTTCAAAAGAAATATTTAAAGGAGACAGTCTCACTGTGCTTCTGTCTATTTTGGCAGTAAATCCATTGTTATTTCTCCAACAAAAATCGAATGGTTTTATGGTAGGGTCTACAACAACAATAAATACTACTGCAACCCATCATTTCTTTGCTAACGATCGAAAAATTTTCAATGTGCCGAGAAATAGCTATATATAATAATATTGTTTTCAGCTAATATAAAGATGAAATTTGGCCAAAAGAAATGTTCATATTTAACACAGTGTACGCAGGGAAAATGTTCTGCGAACTGAAAACATTCACATCAATATCAATTTTGCTACAAACACTATGTGCTACAAGTATCTAGGTATTGACATGAACATGTATCATATAAAAGCATTGCTAGTAAGGATAGGGTGATCAACTGTATTACACCGCTCTCAAAAGTAATATACAAACTGAAGATGATTTTTCATACAACGATATCTCGTAATACTTTATCAGGACTATTAGTGAGTGGTAGTAACATTTTGGATACTTGACTGTACTATAGACTAGATCCAGTACACTGATATTGGTTTCAAATTTTCGCATATGGCCAGCAATTTACAGGGCAGGGGTAAGTAGATTACTCCGACCCCATCACTCAACTGGTACTTATTTTATCGATCCCGAAAGAATGAAAGGCAAAGTTGAGCTCGATTGCATTTTAACTCAGAAAGCAAAGATTGACGAAACGCCGCTAAGCATTTTGTCCTGCACCGTAACGCTTCCTCCAGCCCGACTCCCTCCACTACATTAATATTAGAATATACTTGAATTAAGATAAGCTGGGAACTACCAAAGAAATCGTGATATAAAAGAAGTCTCATCACAGAAGAGATGTCGGGAAGAGGCTCAAGATCTTCCCGAAGAGCGTTAGAATACGGCGTGATATAAAGTAGAAATCATACACACACACACATTAATATATATATATATATATATATATATATATATATATATATATATATATATGTATATCTATGTGTATATATATGTATCTCTCTCTCTCTCTCTCCATATATATATATATATATATATATATATATATATATATATATATATATATATATATATATATATATATATATATATATATATGATAGATCGCTAACCACTACACACTTTTTTTTTCTCTCTTTGTTTCTTTCTGTGTTCCTTTCTGTGGAAGAGCGTAGACTCGAAACGTTAAAGACTTTTTCAATTCCCGAGCATTATACTGATACATCAGTTTGTTTTCTATACCACCTGTCTTCATCTGTTGTTTTTTTTAAATTCTCCCTATATATATATATATATATATATATATATATATATATATATATATATATATATACTTCAGCCAATAGATCAGGTGTTGAAAAGCAAGAAGAGAAATATACCTTGTGAATCAGGATTGGAGTGATTGTTAATACCTTACTTGCTATAAACTCCTCAAGTGAGCTCGAAGTAGAGGACTTGAGGGACATTAACATAAACACACTGCATAGCAATAATCATTTCTTTTTAGTTATTTTAACGATACAACCCGAGAAACGAGGCAATAGTTAACCGAGAATGAAGCCTATCCTGGAATTATGTGATTGCTTCAATACTTCACAATAAGAATGTTTATGTTTTTGCGAGAAAATGGAAAGGGGTAATTACAAAATAACTAATGATAATAAAAAATAGCGTCAAGTTATTTAAGATGCGATTGAAAATGTCGATTATGACACGTTTATGTGGACGACATTCGCATGTAATCAGCAGTTGACCTCAAATGCCATCCAAGTTTTACCTTCCTATAAATCATGATCTAGGAAAAACAATCTACAGCGCTATATGTTGTAAGAGCCGACACAGGAATACATACACATGTACATATATACACGAAGGTACAGAAAGCATACATACGTGGGCATAGACACACATGCATACGTATGTACATGCAGATGTAGAAGCATACATGAAGGGTCGTGACATAAATACCTACAAACGTACGTACATATATACATATATTCATATTACATACATACGTATGTACGTACGTACAAAGAAATAGTCAATAATGTAACATTACCGTCAAAACCTTCAATGCATAGAATTAGTAAAGCTGATAGAGTATCGGATAGAATACCATACGAGATTTATTAGGAGAGATTGCGTTCCGCGTTCAAATGTCACCGAAGTCAAAGTTTCTTTCCGTCATTTCGGAGCCAATATATATAATACCTGTCTAGATTCAATTCCAGGAATTGGAGGAAATATTAGCATAGGTCTAGATGTATTTAAGTCTTTCTATTGTTTGTATGTGAGTTTATTTAAGCATATTGCGAAAATCTTGGTGTTTTTCTGCTGTTTCATATGTCATGCTTTATACATATTATAGAAAGTGGTACCCTTGTTCACTCTCTAACAAATGACGTCTCTGTTGTACCTCAATATTTCGACGAATTAATAAAATCTTATCTATTTCTACTTCTTCACTATCACCGTCATTGAAAATCTCATAGAGGTCGTCACCTTCTGTTTACTAACTCTCTAGTATCATTACCATCAGGATCGCTAGAACATGCTAAGACCACCACCTCTATCATCACCCTAATCGTCATCATCTTCAAACCACTAGGTCCATTAGCACATAACCCATAGATCTAATACACATCACCTATTGGGTAGGCTAGATTTGGCCACTTTGCGTATCTCAATTTCCACCATCCTCTCTCTCTTTCACTCTCTCTCTCATACATTGGTACACACTACTTCTCTCTCATACGCAGATACATGCATTTTCTCTTTCTATCACCCTCCCCCTTCTCTCTATATATCAAGTTCCATAAGTGACTTGTCAGTTTTCCTATGTGTTCATTCTGTTGTCCGTAAAAAAAGTTCGTTTTTTGTGCTTTGTTTATGTTCCCGTTCCTTTTTTTGTCCACGTTTCTTTGACGTCCTGTACCCGGATATGCATCTATATATACATGTAGATGTAGGTATGTACATATATGTATGTATATATGAATATGCTCACATATCATTTGAATTATACATATGTATACATACATAATGTATATACGTAAGTTAACGGCGACAACGGCTATAGAAAATAGTTTAATAGTAAGGCACATAAACCCTCCGTCGTAGTATAAGGCATTTTCCCAAAGTGTAGTGGGACTGAACACGAAACCACGTGGTTGGGAAACAAACTTCTTACCACACAGCTACAGAGATAGATAGGTAGTTAGATAGACAGATAGATAGATAGATAGATAGATAGATAGATAGATAGATAGATAGATAGATATATAGATAGATAGATAGATAGATAGTGAGGGATGGAAGACAAGGATTGAATTGTGTCGTCTTTACTCTCTTTAGAGGAAATTATCTCCGTGAGAGTAAAGCGTAGCGATAATGGTCGTGATAAAAAAACAAAAAAAAAACAAAGAAATGATACGTAAAGCGATAATCAAATGGATAGAAAGTGAGATTGTGTGCATCGGAACAAGCGCATGGCTATATGATTATTGTGCAAGATTTATGTCTATGGTTTTATGATTGTCTTCGGCAAACCATTGGAGAATGTAAGAGAAAACCATTAGTTTAAGGACTCTTGTCCTTACATTTGAAGACTGAGATTTTTTGGCAAGGAAAATATAAATATGACAAAAGATCTATAATAATATGGATAACAATGCCATCATCATCATCATCATCATCATCATCATCGTCGTCGTCGTCGTCGTCGTCGTCGTCGTCATCGTCGTCGACGTCCACGATGTCGTTATCGTTTTTCCCGCCGCCATTGTCGTTGTCTTTGTCGTAACCATCATCACCATCGTCTTCAACATAAACTTTAACTTCAAAAAACAACGGGTAGTAACACGCATGCACACATCTGTGTGCGTGTGTGTCTGTTTGTCTCTGTGTATATGTGCATATATGTGTCTGTGTGTTTATGTGCGTGTATGTGTTTGTGTGTGTGTGTGCGTGTGTGTGTATGTGTGTGTGTGTGTGTGTGTGTGTGTGTGCTTACGCAACTATTAAAATAAAACTTGCAGACGTTAAAGTAGTAAAATGTTTCTCTGGCACCAAAGAGCGGGAAAGAAGATATTCTTGCTCAACAAAAAATCTTCTAATTATAGAGGTTCCTGTAATATAAACCATCTTTTTGGTAATTTAATAATAGATATACTTACACATAAGCATCTTTCTCCTTCTCTCCCAAGCGCGTGTGTAACATAATAATAATAATAATAATAATAATAATAATAATAATAATAATAATAATAATAATAATAATAATGATAATAGTTGTAGCAGCAGTAGTAGCAGTAGCAGCAGCAGTAGTAGTAGTAATGAGAATAATAATAATAATTTTAAATTTCCAATACAAAACCAAGGAATTACACAACACATTCGGTCAGATATTAAAGTCCGATAAAAATACAAACTACGTATTGAAACTGACGTAGCATGCGAGATTAAGAAGAAAAATAAAGAAAAATTAGAGTAGTGTCCCGTCTTGGATTATTAAATCCTCAAGTGCTGATATAGAGAAGTTAACAAGCTTACGATACAGCTAGTTATCATTGGGGCCTTGGAAAAAGTGAGAAAAAAGTTGAAAGCAAATCTAGGGAAAGCAGTTCGTAACCTGTAACTACGCTCAGAGAACAGGTTTACTAGGGTCAACTAAATTTAAGAGAAGTCTTTAATACAATGGAGTTTTGCAGAAAAGAGGTGAAACTTCTAATGAAAATCCCTTTTGGATTAGTAAAGGCGAGTTTGAAAGGTTTAAGCAGCGCATGAATTTGCACAACATAAAAATGGCTGGTGAAAACTGGAAGCACTCATACTGAGGCTGCCACTAATTATCCTGGCCAGTTGAATGAAATGATTGCTGAAGCGGGTTATACATCAAAGAAAATATACAATGATGATAGGACGGGACTTTTCTGGAAGTGCATGCTTGCTAGAACTTTAGTTCTCAAGAAAGAAAATCAACACCAGAATTTAAAGCTTCCAAAAATCGTCTGACACTTCTTTTGAGAGGAAATGCCAGCAGTGAGATATAAATTAACTGAAAAGAAATGCTTATTGCTCTGCAGAGTGTTTGTGTTAAGTTTTCTCAAGTCCTCTATTCCAGGGTCACTTGAGGATTTTATAGGGAGTAAGGTATTAACAATGAGTGTAATCTTGATTCACACGATGTTTTTTCCTTCTTTCTTTTCAACATCTGATCAATTCGTTGAAATTAAAGCCCCTACAGGTGTATCACTCCGAAAATCTAAGGACTTTCAAGGGTTGCACAAAGTTTAATCTATCTCTGATTTAGCATTCAAATAAGAAGGCATGAACGACTCAGAGCCTTTTCAAAGAGCTGTTGACATTTTGTTTTTGGTCCTATAGTAGAAAGCTACAGTGCCAAACAGATTTCCAACAAAGCAAAGCTTCTTTTAGACAAACAACCTTCAATTACCTTTCTGATAATGTGAGAGTAGAATATATGTTCAAGAATACAACTTCTTTGCTCCAAACAATAGATCACAGTGTGATAGTTAACTTCAAGAGATATTATATGAGAAGAACTTTCAAACAACTTATGAAAGCAATTGACAAGTAAGATAAACCTACAGTCAGAGATTCTGGAAAAAATTGAACATAATCGATGCTGTGGATAATATAGTTGAGTCATGGGACGAAGTGAAACCTTCAACTTTGAAGAGTGATTGGAAAAGTATTGATATATAACCAGACAGTATCCTTGATATTACAAGTTGTCCTCAAGGAGAAGAAAGCTTACATCAGATTTGGAATGATATTGTGAGACTTGCAAAGGATTTAGGATTTGAAGAGGTATATATGATGTGATTGAGTTGGTAGTGTCACAGAGAGCAAGTTTATCTAACAAGGAGCTGATGCTGTTTGAAAGAAAAACACTGAGAATGCCTCCTACAACATTTAGGTTCAGAACAAAAATTATTGTTAAAGGCAATTATAGAGGAAGGTCTTCAATATTTTGTTAATAGCGATCCTAATTGTGAATGTAACATAAACATTACAACAGGAGTCCATAATGCGATCTGTTCCTATATTGAGCTGTACAAAAAAATGATGCGTCATAAACAACAGATAACTTTCGTCGTATATGTGTATATATATGTATGTGTGTATATATGTTTTTGTGTCTGTGTTTGTCCTCCCAACATCACTTGACAACCGATGGTTGTGTGTTTACGTAGCCGTAACTTAGCGGTTCGGCAAAAGAGAACTATAGAATAAGTACTCGGCTTACAAAGAATAAGTCCTGGGGGCGATTTACTCGACTAAAAGCGGTGCTCCAGCAAGACCGCAATCAAATGACTGAAACAAGTAAAAGAGTAAAAGAGTAAAAGAGTAAGGAGTATACGAGTAATCCCCTCTCTCACTCACAAACTTATTGTAGCGGTCCTTCAGTTTTTTCTAAGGCCTGTAAATGAATTTGGAAGGTTGGGCCTCCAACTAGGCCTTTCGCGATACACTTAGAGGCAGGAAACTTTCAGCGCTCCCTCATAAAGTTTGGTTTTTTTCTCAAATATATTTTTACTTAAATGGAAGTTTTCCCTGATGCTTTACTCAGTTTAGTTAGACGATTGGGAAACTGCAGAGTTTATATTTGAATCTTCTGAACATTACACTGTTTCTCTATACCTACGTTTTGTAGAATATAACGAAATACTAACCGAAATATGCTTCAGGCTAAAATTAGCATTTCAACCACACCTGTGTAGTGTCTCTCATACATCTACCTGAAGAGCAACAGGTAGAATTGAAATAGAAAATACTGAGATATCAGAAGACGATATTTTCAGTTCTCCGATACAAATACTGAAATATAGGAATTGGCAATAGGACACACGCACCCTTATACTAATATATGCACGACGAATGCTTTCTTGTTTTCTCAAACTCTCCAATTGATATGAATCCACCTTCGGTTACCTAACCCAAATATAAATGCTTTTAAGATGCTTAATAACAGATATGTGATATGCACGGGGAATGCCATTTAAAACTTCGGTCGTCTACGTTGACACCAAATATCCAGTTGCTGCCCTGCAAAAGCAATTTAAACAGCGTCATTAAAAGGTCAGTTTACATTTCGATTTCATACTTTAATATTCATAATTTTACTATTAAAATTAATTGTATTTTTCTGCATAGTTAATGAACTTTTCCTTAATGCTGATTTATTTGATTACATTTAATTCCATGTGGCCTTCAAAAGTAAAATAGTTACTAACGTTTTCTAACTCAAAGTATTTTCTATCTTTAGTGCCGAAAAACCCTTCCAAGTGAATTTTTACATCCTCTTCAGAGGTGATGATTTGTCCATTCAACAAATTTTGAACAGAACGAAACAGATGGAAATCTGAAGGCGTGAGGTCTGCTGAATATGGCGAGTACGGAAAAGTTCGCAGCGAAGCCGCAGTGGCTTCTGCGACGCCTGCAAAGAAGGGTGCGGTTTGGCATTGTCGTGATGAAATATGGCTTTCATATTTGCAGGTTATCTGGTAAAAGTTATGCAATTGATGTTCAATTCCAAGTTGACGGGTCAGGACGATGAAGAGGACTTTATACGATCATATGGCCTACTAGAAATAGTAACAAAATCCCCCAAAATATACTTTAGTGTCTTTTAGAGAAACAAACCGTAAGATTCAAGTTTTGACACGTAAAAATAATAAGATGGTCACTGCTGGAACACATTCATCATGAGCTTACTCTTTCAGAGTTGACTTATTACTAGAAAAAGAGCAACAACGGTATAGACATTAAGGAATTCTAAAGTGCAGGCCTTTGGAGTAGGAGGAATGAGAAATGGTTAGTGCATAGCTTGAGAAAGAATGCTGTATTTAGATCTCAGCTGAAGAAAAACTTTAGTTTAAGGCCTCAAAATCTGCGGATGGCTCAAGATAATTAAAGGGTGAAAATGTTTTTAAATTTTGTGAAACCTGGATTAATTTGTTAAACATTGAACTCCTAGCTTTATGTTACCTAGGGTTCTTCAAGTCTAAATTCGGTAGTGTTGTGTAAGGTGGACACAGATTGAGTCGCGAGAGGCAGAAGGAAATGGATAAATGCAGTATGAAAGGGGTTAAATCTGAGGAGCAGATAATGTTGTGGTCGTAGTTGAAAAAGTAGCGTGACCCGGCGTATGTGAGCGAGAGGTTGAAGTAAGTAGATGAATCTGAATCATCGTGGGTCATCCGGTTGGCTCTCAATCAGATATGATCTTAGATATGTTGCGCATAGTAACAGCATCGTTTCCAATATTTGAGCAATGAATTACCGTCAAACCAACTTTTGATTTATTTAGAGAACGTCAACTTTAGTTTGGCGATTTAAGTATTTTCCTGTTGTAAAACAGAGGTGTAGCTCGGACGATGCAATGATATGATGTAGTTATATTATGTAAGTTAGTCACACGTGTGAAGTTTAACTTTAGCAATACTTTCCATTAGTATGACTAAATCTAGTGTTTAGCAATACTTCGTAATAACTGCATTTTCTCTGGGGTTAGAGAAGGTGAGGCATCATATGTTTTTTTATCGTTATATAGTAACTGTATCTTCATATTGTTGAAAAGACGAGATTCTCATATCATTTTTAAATAGAGATTGTTTTCGAGGTTTCTATTCATTTAGGTGGTGCAGAGTTGATACGAAGAGTGTAAGTTGAATGTTGATGACTTCTGCACAAAGAAGGTTAAACAGGAATTAAGGACGATCTCATCTGCAAAGTATTGAGCATTGTAAATGGGACGTGACAGCAAATGAGTCGTAAAACTTCAACGACCCGCTTGATGTCGATGAAGAGTGTGGTGACATCTAGAAACGTTGGGACTGATAACAGTTCGCTTACATACATACAAACATACATATATACATGAATACATACATACATACATACATACATACATACATACATAACCAAAAACAATACGTCCAATCCAAGATATTACAGCTGCAAGCTATCAAAGGCATTCTCAAAATACGTCAAACCTTCACGACGCACAGCATATGCAATGTTCCACATATACAATGGTATTCATGCACACGACCCCCCCCCACCGCCGCGTGTGTTTACGCACATACATGTATGCATACGCATACATGCGTGTTGACATACCTACATAGAAATAAACAAAACACACGCACGCACACACACATGCACATATACGCAGCGAGTAAGAGAGGAGAAATTAATGTATCATGTAAGAATGTAGGAAAGCTTTACAGGGTATTGTTTAAGTGCGATGGAAGGGAGGTTGCTTCAAGCAGAGATGTTTTCGTACATGAGGTATAAAGTGTAAGCTATTGTACTACTGTTATAATGAAAAAGACGAGTTTCTCTATAGATCGACAGAGTTTGTATACTGTTGAACTAGATATAATTTGTACAGGGTAGGTATGGCAGAAAACTGTAAATACATAAGTAGAGTAAGGACCAAAAGAATTTGTTTGAGTATTGTAAGGAAGTTAGCTAGAATTGTTTGGAGGTTAGGGTAGTTTTCATTTAGGTTCAGGCTAATTGTGCATTACGAGTTAGCTAATTATGTAATTAGAGTCAGATGCAATTTCGTAATTTGTTCGAAAGCGCGTAAATCGAGTGGTAGAGGATTATAAATGGGACACCTCTAGCGAATAGCGAGTAAAATAGCGTGCAGCTTGCAAATACGATCTGTCCTCAACGGTATGTATGTATGTATGTTTGTATGTATGCATAAATGTACGTACAAATATATGTATGAATGTGCACATATGTGTATGATGTGCGCGCGCGCGCATGTCTGTCGGTGTCTATCTGTCTGTGTATGTATGTGTGTGTCTATACAAGCACGTACATGTGTGTATACACATTTATGTGTGAGTGTGTATAATTTTAAACAGTTGTCACTATTCGATGTTATGTATTCAGGATAAAAAAGAACAGATTTTTCTCACGTTTACGCGCAAAGGCACAGAAGGTATGCATAAAATATATTGCAGTAAGGTCAGCACTATGCATACATACATACATACATACATACATAGCCACACACATACACACACACACACACAAGTATATATATATATATATATATACGAGTGTGCATGGACATATAGCGGTAGAAATACTATATAGTTAAGAGGTTCGCTTCGTAGCTATGTAGCCTCAGGTTCTGTCCCATCCTGCGGCGCGCCAATTATAAACTGCAAAACACTTTGCCTTCGACGAGTGTGGTGCTTTACAGAATTTCCTAGTTACATACCATCTCAATTCTGGTCCAGTGTCTTCAATCGTCTTTTCCTGTCTCTTTATATCAAATTTCGATTAGCTCCTTTTCCCAAATTTTGCTATCTTCTGAAATTCAGCACATTCCGCCCTAAATATAGAGCGATGCTCATTACATAGTATGTTTGCACGAAATAAAAAGACCTAGTTAAGAGCAAGACCATATTTTCATTGGAGTGAGCCTTTAAGAATTGTTAGTTAATTGAGATGATATTTGTAAAAGGAAAAATAAAATCATTATCGTTAACGAAGATTCTTTTTAAAATAGTAGTCAAACGCTCCGAAAATTCCACACAGCCTTGGCTTCGTTGCTTCATTTTACGTCCCCAACTGTAAATAACATGAAGAACGTAAACAAAGGAGTTGGATACGCAAACAAATAAAAATTGAAAAACCGGACGTCTTGTTTTTGTTCTTAAATTTGACCCTCCATAAATGCAAAATTTTATTTGGGACGTTATGGGAGCATATTGTCGTTGAATGCTAGAAATGAGGAGTAGATAGACAACCAACAACTGATGAAGGGTCGTTCCTTTTGTTACTTGTCCTGTTTTCCATTTTATCTTTCGTAATTTGCGTATTGAACTCGTTTGTTTTTGTCGTACTTCATGTTGTTTACAGTTGTCGACGTCCTGTACCAATATATGTATATATATATATATATATAAACAATTGCAGTGTTGAAGGTATTTATAAGCCCTTTAAAACACATAAAAACCATTAGATTCACTTTAACATTTAAATTTAATTTGCCAAAATATTTTCGCCGCTTTGAGACTGCGACCTGTTCACCGACAAAATTCCGTGCTGCATGGAACTTTTGGCTTCCATAACTTCCACTTCCTGTTCACTGACAGAATTCCGTGCAGCACGGAATTTTCTCAGTGAAAAGGTCGCGGTCTCAAAGCGACGAAAATATTTTGACAAATTACATTAAAATATTACAGTGAATCTAACGGTTTTTGTGCGTTTAAAATGGCTTATAAAAAATTTCCATTCTGTTATTCTTTTTTATCCAGCACACAGGATCTCAGATCAGAGTACTTGCTATGCAAATACATCTCCATATGTGTGGTAAGTAGCTTGCTTACCAACCACATGGTTCCGGGTTCAATCCCACTGCGTGGCACCTTGGGCAAGTGCCTTCTACTATAGCCTCGGGCCAACCAAAGCCTTGTGAGTGGATTTGGTAGACGGAAACTGAAAGAAGCCCGTCGTATATATGTATATATATAAATATGTATGTGTGTGTATGTGTTTGTGTCTGTCTACGAGCACAAACATTCAAATATTTTAAAATTTATAATATATATTCAGATGAAAATTGTTAGTGATTTCAATGAAATACAATAGAAAATGGAATTGTTATCTCAGTTTATGTTTTCGTGTACCGATGCATAAGATTTTGTATGGTTTCGTGTCTGTGACTCTGGGTATCTATATATAGGATTGTCATATCAAGGATTTCAATTTCCACTTAAATGAATGATTAAATAAATAAATAAATAAATGATTGAATAAATGTTTGTATTTCAGCAATTTTCATGCGAATGCTCTTTTAAAAAAAGTAATGCTACCTACACTATTTCAACCAAGGTTCGTAATATATATATATATATATATATATATATATATATATATATATATATATATATACATATATATATATATATATATATATATATATATATATATATATATATATATATATGTATATACACACAAATATATATATATATATATATATATATATATATATATATATATATATATATATATATATATATATATATATATATATATATATACATATATAAGACGGGCTTCTTTCAGTTTCCGTCTACCAAATCCACTCACAAGGCTTTGGTTGGCCCGAGGTTATAGTAGAAGACACTTGCCCAAGCTGTCATGCAGTGGGACTGGACCCGGTACCATGTAGTTGGTAGGCAAGTTACTTTATTTCATAAATATTTGCCATAAAGGCATTACAAAGAGGGGATGAACAAGGACAGACAAACATAAAAGGGGTGAAGTAGCTGTATCGATTAAATATTTACAATTTTAAATATACAATAATAATTTGATTATATTTACAATGTAAGCTACTTACCACACAGCCACTCCTGTGCCTATAGATAAATAGATATTCGAAAAAGAAAATGAGAATTATACTAATTATTTTAAACCCTGTTTTTCAACCTGTTCTCATCATTCAACGTAGTTCGGATACATTTTGGGGTGAATTATAGCGGAAAATTCCATTGTATACACGGAATATTATCAACATCTACGGCCAGATGTTTACCAGAAATTTCGTCGACCCAAACGAAACGTACTTTGCTTTCCAAGTCTACTTCTCAGCTTTCCTATTAATCTCTTCATCAGACTTATAAATCCTACTAAATTGGACAGTGGTATAATTAGCAAGAATACTTAAGATAGGATCCTCTTAGATAAGACCCAAAGATTTAGGAAGTTTCTCTCTTAACCACTGAACAATGCATAAGCCGACATTAATTTATCTCAATCTCTTCCGAATAAATCGATTCTAAATTCGTTCAAATTAATATCCAGTATTATTACGCTTCGATAATTAAACCCTTACTTATTAACACTCATAATTTTCCTAGTTCCATTACTGATATCATCGAGGCCGAAAGAGATATTATTTATGCAGTTTGGGGAAAATGATATTAATTATGATCACTCTATCTGAACTTAAAATCCTCTAAATAAACTCTTTAATGTTAGTACAGATGCCATCAACGCCGCCGAGGTTTGTGATATTATTGATTTATTCTTATCTCATAATCCAAGACGTACATTTCCTTGTTTCTTGGGGAGTCTGTTCCGAAAAGATGATCTGGTTCTTAGAAACTCCAACACGCGGTTTACTGATAGATTTCGGAAATTTTATATCTCTTTAAAAGCTATTTTGGTCCTCTTAGAGTTATTGATACTAAAGTTATTACTGAAATTTTCTGGATGTAACACTGAATATCTTAAAATTGCATAACAGATTTGACTTTCCTTACAGAATATATACATACACATATAGCAATATATATAAACAATTTAACCACCCCAAGGTTATCTTAAATAATTTTGTTACAGCAGTCTTAGGTTCTCAGCAATTTCTATCAAAGACGAGTATTTTTTCATTAAATTTCAACTTGCAATTTTCAAGGAAAATTTCTTATACAGAACCAACTGAATAAAAATCGGCCTTCAGAAACTGCAGGAAAAAGGTCTATTGCCTCAATCGTCTCTGAAATATAGAAAAATCCACACCGATAGCTAAAGAATGAGAAAACTAAAAGAAAACTGATTGTATGCATGTATGCATGTATGTGTGTATGCATGCATATATTATGTATGCATGTATGTATGTATGTATGTATGCATGTATGTGTGTATGTATATATGTATTCTTTTATTTGTTTCAATCATTAGGTGAACAAATCGAACCCAAGACTCATACTTTGTAAGCCTTGTACTTATTCTATCGGGTCGCTTTTGCCGAACCGCTCAGATACGGGGACGTAAACACCAACATCAGTTGTCAAGTGATGGTGGGGGAACAGACACGGACCCACAAACGTATACACATATATACATACATACATACACACACACCCACACACACATATATATATATATGTTTGTGTGTGTGTGTGTGTGTGTGTGTGCGTGTGACGGACTTCTTTCAGCTTCCATCTACCAAATCCGAGGGTACAGTAGATGACACTTGCCCAAGATGCCACGCAGTGGGACTAAACCCGGAACCATGTGGTTGGTTAGCAAGCTACTTACGACATAGCCACTCCTGCGCTTATATATGCAGAGATATTAAATGCAGTATCCAAACCTTGTTTCTGGGTAAACCCCAAGTAGTGTGCCTGCAGCGCACGTTCACCCCTTATGGCTACCAGGAGTCATCATGAAGACTTTGGATTCATCGCTGGATCTACGTCCAGAAATTCCAGGGTGCACGGAGGGTATATTTTAAAGATTAATAGAGAAGACAGAATGTAACAAAACGCATTTATTAACACAACCATTGTTTCAACTTCATGTTGCACTGCTTCCTAGAGGATGTGGAACGATGTAATGAAACCATATGCAAACACACAGTGCGAAAGTGCCTCGTCAGGTGGCATGCTTATGAGTTCACAAATTTACATTTCGATTGCGCTTTATGATAAATGGCGGTAATAAGTGAATCTAGAATTTCGGACGCGTGTGTTCTAGTGAGGGGGATTTGGTTAGGAAGAAAATACAAGAATAAAAACACAGATCATCTCACATGAATTGGGTGGGAGTGTTAATTTTTTTGGTCATGATGTTATTGCTAAAAATTAAAAAGAAATATAAATAACCAAGTGTATATGTATCTATTGCTCACATGGGTTTAAACAAAGAAGGGCAAACAAGGTCAGACAAAGAGATTAAATCGATTACATCGACCTCAGTGATTAACTAGTACTTATTTAATCGAAACCGAAAGGAATTGAACTCAGAACGAAATACCAGCAGACGAAATCTCGCTAAGCATTTCGCCCGGTGCGCTAACGATTCTTCCAGCTCGCCGCCTTAGAAACTAATGTAGATTGAGGAGTATTAGATGGAGCGGCTCAGCGTGTGTAAGCCTTTGAGTTCTGGTGGCTTTGAGTTCAGTCAAGCATGACGCCATTGACAGATTCAGGCGTTTTGATATTGTGGCTACAAACTTTCACACACATGCACAGACAGACACAAACATTCATAAGTATACTTGAAGGGTGCATGCCTCTATACTTCACACGTATTGGCGTCCGTACATCCACACGCATACACACGTATACACATACATGTGTATCCACAGCTTACTAGCACCCTCCGTCACATAATGACGACTATAATTGTTCCTTTCGGTTCTAAATTGCGAATAGCCACCTTAATAATTTATAATTCACACCTCACCATTTTCGGAATCAGTCCATATTTCCTATGGAGTTCTCTGTAAGATTGACTGGCAGAGTTATATATATATATATATATATATATATAAATGTGT
This sequence comes from Octopus bimaculoides, assembly GCF_046866305.1. Lineage (NCBI taxonomy): Eukaryota > Metazoa > Mollusca > Cephalopoda > Octopoda > Octopodidae > Octopus > Octopus bimaculoides. The sequence goes on along the minus strand of NC_142934.1, from coordinate 110,614,465 downwards.
GTGTGTGTGTATGTGTTTGCATGTATATACATACATATATACATCTATACATAATATATATATATATATATATATATATATATATATATATATATATATATATATATATATATATATATATATATACATATATATATATCTATACATAATATATATATATACATATGTGTATATATGTATATCTATATATATATGTATATATGTATATATATATTATGTATAGATATATATGTATGTATATATGTACGTGTGTCTGAATACATACATACGTACATACATACATACACACACACGTATCCTCCTTCAAACAATATGTATGTCTATGCTTGTGTGTGTATGTATGCAAATACGCACACACACACACACACACACACACTTATTGTTCTATGTATCTATATTCATGCATAAACACATACACATGTGTATGTATGTTTGTACGTGCATGTTAAGACGTATGTGCGTCTATTTTGTTGTCACATCAAAGTTAGAATCTCCGTCTTTTCTTTCAAAGTTCGTAATTACATCAAGTATTTGGTTTACAAATAACTCAATGAACCTATCAAACTGTACGGAATGGGCTTTTCTTCATTAAAATTTTTTGCTACTTTCACATTTTTTTGTGTTTTTTATGTATATTTTCCCTTTTATCTTATACTTGTTACACTCATATGACTACTACGGTGATGCTGGGGCACCGCCTTGGAAAATGTTTTTTGTCGAAGGAATCGGCCCCACTACTTATTTTTTTGAGAGCCTTATACTTATTCTTTTAGAATCTTTTGGGGGAAGCCGCTAAGTTACGGGGACACAAGCACACAAACACCGGTTTCAAAGCGGTGGTAGAGGGGCAAATACAGACACCAAGTCATGATTCCGGGTTCACTCCCACTGCTTGGGACATTTGGGCAAGTGTCTAAAACTATACCCTCGGGCCGTCCAAAGCCTTGTGAGTGGATTTGGTAGGCTGAAACTGAAAGAAGCCCATCGTATATATATATATATATATATATATATATATATATATATATATATATATATATATATATATATATATATATATATATATATATATATATAATATATATATATGTATTTATATGTCTGTGTTTGTTCCCCACCATCACTTGGCAATTGATGTTGGTGTGTTTCCGACCCCCGTGCTCCAGTCAAATAGCCGCAGTCAAATGACTGAAGCAAGTACAATAACACACACACACACACACACACACACACACACACACACATATGTATATATTGCGGGCTTCTTTCAGTTTCCGTCTACTAAATCCACCCACAAATCTTTTATCAGATGGAGACTATATAAAGAACGTAGAAATATAAAGAACCTAGTGTATATTTATTTATTGCCCACATGGAGCTAAACAAAGAGGGGACAAACAAGGACAGACAAAGAGATTAAGTTGATTACATCGACCCCAGTGCATGACTGGTACTTATTTAATCGACCCCGAATTGATGAAAGGCAAAGTCGACCTCGGCGGAATTTCAGCTCAGAACGTAACGGCAGACGAAATACCGCTAAGCATTTCTCCTGGCGTGCTAACGTTTCTGCCAGCTCGTTGCCTTACCTAATGAATGATATTGTGAAGATTATCTCGATGATTGCTTGTAGATTGGCATATACAAGGTGCGTTCAAAAATTATCCATCTTTAATTTTTATCTGTCAAAACTAATGCTGCGTGTATCCTTCTTGCGCATGGAAGGTTGGCGTCACCTCCCTCACAAACGATTTTGCCCACGCGGCAAATAAGTCAGATACGTTTCAAACGTAAGGTATTACTCCGCAAAGTAATGAGACATGAGGAAAGTAATGATAATACCGGTGGTAACTGGAGCATTAGGAGGAGTTTCTAAGTGCTTTGAAAAGCATATAAGGAATATTCTTTCCTAATCTAGGCACAAGACCCGAAATTTATTGGGAGGGTGCCAGTCGATTAGATGGACTCCACTACGCAAAATAATAATAATAATAATAATAATGATAATAATAATAGCAATAATAATAATAATAATAATAATAATAATAATAATAATAATAATAATAATAATGATAATAATAATAACAATAATAATAATAATAATAATAATAATAATAATAATAATAATAATAATAATAATAATAATTATTATTATTATTATTATTATCATTATAATGACTAAAGACTCCGGTGCATTATTACCTACAATGTGTTACGGAGGAATAATAATAATTATAGTGTCAAATTTTGGCAGAAGGGCAGCAGTTTTGAGGAAGGGGATAAGTCGATTACATTGACCCCGGTGCTCAACTGGTACTTGTT